>NC_091105.1:2277938-2517938 GCF_024713975.1 Paralichthys olivaceus
TGTCACTGGTGGAACTAAATACAGAGAGCCCTGCAGGACAGTGCAGCCCCGGGGGGGAGTGAAGGACACTGGCAGGTCACACTGAGCCACATGTACCACGAGGCAGCCGAGTGCCACTCACCCTGAAGGAGCTCTGTTAAGATGAAAGACATGCGTGTGTGTGTTTTGTTGTGTGCGGGTGATGCCTTCATCTGTGAGCGTGCACAAAAACTACTATTTGGTTCGTGCGCATGTGTGTCAAAGCGAGGGCGCATAAAAATTTCATGCAGACACTGCTCCACTTCAAGCTACTAATATTCTCCACTACAACGCTACAGCTGTACAGCATCTGGCACATGAACGCACACACACACACACACACACATCTCCATAATCTAGTTAGACCAGCAGAAGATGCTTCACATCACAGCATCATGTTTCTACGAGTCTCTTCATCCAAGTTAATCAGGGAGAAGCATCGTAAATATGAACCATACATGATTAGTCTCTACTCGGCTGCCCGTGCAACCAAAGTGCACTAAACTACATTGGAACGCGCGGGGCCGTCCTGGGAACGACGTATCGCTCGTTGTGATGAAGTTACAGAACAACGCGGTTGATGAAAAATATATTAAGCAGCATTCATTCTTTATGAGTCCACTGTGAGAATGCACAGAGCACATACAGTGTGTGCATGAGCCCTCCTCTTGCTGGAGTAATTACTGAAGCAGGAGTTGTCGCATCCAATCAAGTTTTTCCTCACTCTGTTACTGGTGGTCCAACATGGGAGCGAAATACCACCATGATTTTTTTTGTTTTGTTATAGCAGTAAAATGTAGCTTCAAACATTTATCTCTGACTCCGCTGTTTCAGTTCCAGCGCCCCCAACAGGTCAAACTGTCCACTGCATCAACACTTGAGCTCATAAAGGGATAAAAAACTGGTGAATTCAATCCTCTATCTGGATTTTTATGCAGCAAATTCTGCACCAAAAATATGCTGGATTTGTTAAATCAAGATCCAGGATCCATTTTCTTTGCCACACAAGGCTGCAGCCACATGTGTGAAGTTACTGGACAGATTTTTAGCTCCATGATGGTTGAACGAGCGAGCCAACAGCTGCCCTCACCTAAAAAAAGATTAATGACGGTGCTACAATATGGAAACACTGTGCTGTGATAAATGACAATAATCTGTTAATCTCTCGGCACTTAAAACCTTTAAACTGCTCCGGGAAAATCTATGAACACGCCATAACTTTTTGTGTTTTAAAATAACCCAATCTGTATTGGCTAATCCAACAAATTAAAGATTTACTACGAGATAGTAAACTACGTTGTTAGAGAATACAATACTGCCATTGAGAAAATTAAGACAACATAAACAGACATTTCTTCTGTTCTCCTCAGTGCATCCTGCCTCCATTTAAATCCAAGTCTCGTCAGTGCACAGAGCTCTTCTTTTATTCCCTGTTTAACTAATGGAATATACTTCAGTGCCGACGAGTAACCGTAAAACCTGAATCAACCTCACATTCAACCAACTCGTCGCTGATTGGCAACGCAAGGGAAGTCACCGCCGTGCACCGTAGTTTTATTGCGACGACGTTGCTTTATCTCTAAACGTGCATAATGAGCAAAGCGGTTTCATAACGTCTGCCTGAGCGCCGCTGCAGCTCAGGCTCCATGAAAAGGAGGAATTGTGAGGAGAGTGCGGAGGAGTATCAAACTCAGGTAATATCTCTGAATGGTTCCGTCGTTACTGAAGGGGCAGTGGTGATTTTCTGAAGGGTTAAAGTGATGCTTCTCTCCACCCACATTTCCAGCTGTTGCCATGGAATCCAGAGGAGACAAACGGGCTGCGTTCACTTTTATCTACAGGGTGTGAGTTGTGAGACGCTTCAAAAAACCTGAGGCATATGTTTGTGTCTTTTTAATACAGATCGACACCTTGGACTCGTTCTACGTGTATTTCGCAGCGGGAGCGAGCTGAGCTGAAACTGCATTAAAAAAAGTTAAACTCTCGACTTCTCATCTTGATGTCAACACCTCAATTACAGGCAACTAAATATGGTAATTTTCCTCAATCACATCTACTTGAACAAGAACAAACCCACTCACTCTCCCCTGCCGCTGCCCTGCCCAGTGCAATTCATCACTGACAACTTGACTCATGGAAAAAAAAAAAAAGACCCAGAATACCTTTCTTCACCACCCTCGCACATCAGCTCGCAAAAAAGCTTCCCACCACTGCTTCCAGTGGTGGGGGGGGGGGGACACCTGGAGGCTGTCTTTACTCTGCGTGCGGCAGGATTTGATTGGTCAGATGTTGCGGGGGTCTGCAGCTTGAGATGTGACATAACAGCGGCTCCACGGTCGCCATGAGTGGGCACAGGAGAAAAGAAAAGAAGCTGTTTGATTTAGTGCGCGATAGAACCCGACCCGTTTGGATTTTTCGGGGGGGCTGATGCCGTGACAGATATTTAGGAGTAAAGTATTTCTGCCAGATATTTTTACTTTAATTTACACTGAATCAAGAAAATGCAAATACAACCAAATATGTACATATTTATAATTGTAAAGTTAAGTGCTCATTAATATATTTTCAATAGGTAAATTATAATGCAGATACCAATATATCTGCGTGTGAGCCACATATTGGCTGATATGTGTTGGCCAGTCGATAAATGATTTCAGATTTAAATTAAATTAACTGTTATTGTAACTGACACTGCAGTGCAGTAAAGATAGCTTTGCGATTACACATAATGTTGAACAGACCCGAGACTAAGTGTTTAAACATGGATCCAAACTGGAACGGGCCGAGCTGCGGATCAGGGAACCAAATATAATCATGGCCAATACTTAGATAGAAAGATATGATGTCTGACGATGTGTCTCACATGTTTAAAGTAAAGTTTCTTGTTGATGTGCTGGAGTTTGTCAAACTTCATTCTGTCAGATGTCTAACTGGAGTAAGTCGTACGTGAGTGGGTCCAACCAAAAAACACTTGACGATGAAACGGGACCATGAATAAATGAAACACAGGTGTGTGAATATCTGCGGTCAGAAAATCAAGAATGAACACGCTAATCAAATTTCAGACAAGACGGACAGACACCAGTCCTGGCCTGGAGAAAGACGGCCGTTTAGGGACGGTGGTGTTGGCGGCAGGACGGGAGAAGGAGGGACGGCAGTGCCATCGATCCGAGGAGGAAGGAGGAGGCAGTTTTTGTTCGGCTTGGCAGGCTGTGTTGAGCGATGCTGCAGGCTGGCGAGCCCATATGTCACTACTGCTTCCTCAGGCCCAGCGGTGAGGAGAGGGGGAATATGGCGGGACGCTGAGTATCAGTGTGTGTGTGTGTGTGTGTGTGTGTTTCAGAAGAGATTGAAAGAGACAAAGAGAAAGTAGAAAGTACATATCTGTGTAAGGAAGAAGGAAAAAAGTGAGAGAAGTGAGGTAGGGTGTGTATTTCTGAACCGAACATACTACTGGGTGTCTAACACAGACTCACACTCACACACACACACACACACACTCACACACACACACACACTATCGGAGGCTGAAGTTGCCAAAAGCACAATTTGTCCTTCAGACCAGTGACGTCCTCTCAGAGACAGATGTTCGTCCTCCTCCTCCTGAGCCTCAGTGTTGTTCATACAACACGATGATCTTACCCACAGACCTGTACACCTACACTAGCAGGAACACAGTAAACACACCGTGCACTGATGCTTATATTGTATTATCTTATATTTTTCCTCTGTTATATAATATCCTATTATTATGTCACTCAGTATCGTTTATATCTCTGACAAGGCCCAACAGTCCCTTTTATGAAACCACATTCATTTTCAAATTTTGGATCTGCATCAAATTTGCCTATTTTTTCAAGATCCACAAATAACAAACTGAAAAATAAGGACAAATGTAGAAAAACGCGCCTTCAACGTTGTGAAGGAATAATTATCAAAATTCAGTGAGTCCCTCCCTGATCCATTCCATAATCCGTCCACCAAGTTTTGTGGTAATCCTGCTAATTAAAAGACCAACAGACGAATGGACGAACACAGACCAGAACAACTTCCTCATACAGATGATAACGACAATAATAACATGAAAACAGAAAGTTCTGTGAATCCTGCACAGGAAAAAAAAAAATGTATGTGAGAAGTCGATAGAAACAAACATTTCCACAGTGACGTGCTGGTATTTGGCTTTTTTACTGCTCTGCTAACTCAATAACTCCATCAAATAAACACTTTCATTATAAATGATAGCTTCGTTGGTTTCCTCTGTATCTTTGTAGATGCTAAGTGCATAAGAAAAGTTCAAAACACTCTTTAAGTGTTCACATCCCACTGAGAGAGATGTGGCCAAGTGCAGTTCTTCTTAATAAAAATGATAAATGGCGGCAGATTTCTTTTAAGGTCATTGAGATCTGGCAGTTGCTCCTTGTAAGTTGGCAGGAGACAAATTAGACCTCGTCTTCGGCTTTTCTCTCGGAGCCTCCGAGGTACTGAAGGGGAGGAAAAAACTGTACACGATCCACAGGGATAGACGAATTAATCAAAACGCTGAGATAAAAGCCATTTAAACCCTTGTATGTACAAGATGACCTTTTGAGAAATGTTTTATTTTTGAGTGAGGAGCGGTTTTTATTCAAATTGCAGGTAATAGTGAGTGAAATACCAAAGACTTTGTTAACGTGGCCTCACGAGCTCAGGTCAGCCATCGCTCTGAAACAATCAACCTTTCCCTTCAGCGACTCACTGCCCACCTACATTTATTACATAATTAATCCCTCTACCTCCCACCTGGATGTGTTCTCCAGGGTCATATGTTGTGTTGTCGCCCCCCCCCCCCCCCCCCCCCCCCCCCCCATCCTTTCCTCCGAGTCACTTCATGCACTGTGACAACAGCAGCTGCAGGATGAAGCAGCGGGGGGGCTCTGGCTTGTTTGCAGAGCAGCTTGTGCAATCATTTTTTGCAGTGCAAGTAGCAGAGCTGTAAATGGGCCTGGAGACACTGTGCAGAAGGAGAACGACACTTTAACCAAAATGAGAAATGCACTGGTATCTTTTCATTTTAAATTACTGCAGTGTCACGTCTGCAGCTCGTGTGCTGCGGAGTTGATATTTCCCAGCTGACACTTGTGGGCTAGACAATTCTTGTTACACACCCCCCCCCCCATCGGTATTTTCTTGCATAATACTGGCACAGTTGGGGGACAGCAGCCTGGACACATGACTCAGGGGACAGGGCACTGGTGCGTGGCAGTGGTATATGAAACTCTGTCACCTCAGATTAATTTGAGCTGAGAAGAAGAGGAGGAGGAGGTGAAGAGGATGTCAGGCAGCTGTCACTGCCGGTCCTCTTCCTCCCCCTGCAGGACAGAAGGAGGCAGAGCAGGCTGCAGATAGACCCAGTGATGGAAATGTGATTGAACACAGATGAGGATTTCACAGATGATTAAAAACAGTCAGGAAAATATCTGCAGAGGAAACTAATTAACGGTACGACCCCTCAGGTTTTGTGAGTACTGCCCCTCCGCTGACTATCACCGTCACAGATGTATCCGGGGGAAAAACATAACCCGAGGTAATAAACATATCGTGGGAAACTAAAATCCTACGCAATTAAAACGAGGCAGCAGTGTTGACGTGTCAGTGAGAGTCTATCCGTTGCCCTGCGTCAACAGGAAACATTTCAATGAGTCCAACGCGTCACAGTCCAGAGACACAAAGGCGCAGGATCAACACAAATTTCCATGGTGACACATTTTACACACAACAGCCTCGTTGCCCAAAGTGACACAACACACACAAAGTCACTTCTGCAGGAGGACGCCCCCCCCCCCCCTGCATCCTTCTGATGGCTGTCACTCATGAAACAACAATGAAACAAACGAGCAAACAAACAGAGCGGCAAGTGAATGGAGCTGTGAGGAGCACAGAGACAGGTGGCCTGCAGGAGAGCCAGAGACGCCTGCCAGTCCCCCCTGAGCGAGGGGGAGAGGGAGGGAGGAGAGGGCTGAGTGGATGAGGTGGAAGGGTGAGGGCAGAAAAGGGTGAGAAACTGTGAAGGAGGGCAAGAAAGATGGAGAGGGATGAAGGGAAAAGGAAACGTGTGGCAGTGGAGACAGACGCTGGGAGGGAGGGAGTGATGGGAGGAGGGGAGAGAAAAAGAAATGGAACAGATGCACTGAATAAAGAGAGGTGAGAGATGGAGGGAACAGAGGGAGAGAGGAGGAGGAGGAGGTAAAAGTGGACGATTTATGCAGAAAATAAAAAACGAGGAATGAGGCAGAGGCACACAGGAGAGCAGGGACTGAGGTCGGACACCGGGCATGACACGGTCCTGCACGAACCCCTGGAAACGTGCAGAGTCTCTGCTTTATTTTGACGAGACATCTAAAACGAATGGAAATAAATGTGTAAAAAAGAGTGTGTGTGTGTGTGTGTGTGTGTGTGTGTGTGTGTGAGAAAGAGAAAAGAAGAGCGACACACCCGCTCTGCATGAGGTGAGTGACAGGCATGAATATTTAACGCTGTCGCCGAGGTGACGGATACCAGCACTTCAGTCCTGCCTGCGATCCGTTCGCAGCTGCCTCCTTATTGGCACAATTAGACAGGGATCGGTCTGTGATTAATTGAACCGGGCTCTCCGTTCAATCCCTCCAGAGCCGTACAGGTCTCTTATCATGATCACAGCGCACTTTATTCCTCTGAGTGACGACAAGTTGAAATACTATTGGCAGCCGTGCACACACACACTACAGTGAAGTCGCCACCCCGCACGCTTTGACGGGCCACATAAGGATTAATTGGTTTACTGACGTGCCAGCGTCCCAGAACAAAAAAATTTGGCTCAGTGCAGGACTGGAATCTTGTGCCATAACACTAATACATACTGTTGAATACACAGAGTACATAAATTACTACAAACAGAGAGTCACACGGCAGCAAAACACAAGAAAAAGGTAAAAGCTGCTTCACTGTTTCTCCGTAAACTGCTGATGTTTCAAAGTTTTGGGCTTTAGACCAAATTCAAAATCTTATCAGCTTCTGTGGTCTTTTACTAAAAGGGCCTGCAGAGTGTGTGTGTGTGTGTGTGTGGGGGGGGGGGGGTGACCTATGGATTCTGCTCCATTACGGTACAGTGTCGTAAGTGGGGTCATAAATCAGCCGGCTCGGAGTAAACTGTGTGTTTTTGTGAGTAGAAAGCTCAGAGCAGGAGGTAGAAGAAAAGTTGAAGAACAGTACCCTCTCCTGGTCTGAAGAGCAACATGACAGTTACACACAACCGGCAGCAGTTTGCTCCGTCGATACACAAAAGAGATCATTCATCAAAACTGTGAAGCTTTAAAAAGTGGTGTCAGTCATGTTGTGATCATGGAGGGATTTGTCAATTTCTCCACAAACAAGATATAATATATGAAATGGTTTATAATCAACTATCATGTAGTTATTAAGGGATATAAATTAATTTGAAGTATTAATTGAATAAACACAACAATGCAGTCAATGACCACTTTCGGGAATTTTTGGAAAACCTCTATCCCTAAACATTTTTGTGTTGCCCCCAAATATTGAAGTTATTGGCAAAATACATTCATAAACACTTATATCTTCTTACAACTACGTTAGATGCGTTATTGAGTCATTTATTCCATATTTATATATTTTATATACTGCTTACAACTAGAAAGAAATAATAAAAATAATAATTATCCACTCTGCTTGAATGAAATTAACCAAACATTCTCTGTTGAGGTCATAGTGACGCAGTTTGGATCCAGTTCCAAACGACACACAGAGTTAAGTTAAGTTTCCTGCAGACTTGACGCTGGTGATCCAGGGAAGCTTGAGCATCTGGGCCAGACTCTGGTTACCTTCACTCTCTCTGACCTCGTTCTTAAAACACATATGAGCTGAAAAGTAGGATTTTCTAAGTAGCACAAAGTTTTTCTGGAATACAGTCTGTGATAATATTAAAGCCACTTTTTTTTTAATCTGCAATGTCTCCTGCAAGATCAGCATCAGTGTATTTCTGGTGTGTGGGGTACAATACCTCCTCCTGGTCCAACATGTAGAACTGATTTCCAGGGCTCACACGGATACGGGGGTTCCAGCGGTCTTGGGGCGGACGCTCATGCGAGGGTCGCTCGTAGATGGGGCGCTCGTGCAAGGGCCGGTTGTAGGAGGGACGGTCGAAGGAAGGGCGGTCGTAGGCGGGACGGTCGAAGGAGGGACGGTCGAAGGAGGGACGGTCGTGAGCAGGACGGTCGTAGGAGGGAGCGTGGAAGGAGTGGGGAGCGTGGGTGCGATGATGGTGATGATGATAGGAGGGGGGGACGGCACACCTTGCATCTGGACAGGGGGATGCAGGGGGGGGGGAGAGGAGAGAGGGGAGGAAAGAAAAGGTCAGTTAGGATCAGCAGTGGGAGGGCTGTGATGCTGTGACACGTCCGTCCTCATCACGTCAGTGTCAGGTGTCATTACAGTGTGTGTGATTAGGTCTGCTGGGAAGAGGTCATCACACAATACGGAGAAAGAGACTGCGAGCCAACGAGCAGAGAACACAAGAGAGCAAACACCATTCTGGATGACTGAATATATAAACAATTATAATATCTATTATAGAACACATACAGGATGACCCAAGTATCTTAAAAAGGAAAGAGGATGACAAGTAACACTTTTAAATCATGTAAAACTTACTTTACTTAGTATTAACAAGAAGTATACAAACTATAATCAATGTCAAGTATTTGTAAGCAGATGTAATTTATTTATAATCTTCCTGTGGACACCAGCAATGAAGGCTGGTGGATGAATACATAAATCCAAACAGCTGCATTAATGTAAAATATGTCTTTATAAGAAAAATGTAAAAGTTGACGAACGCGAGATATTAAAAAAACCCTTAAAATGTCTTTATTATTCTGCAGCATTACATCACAGTGCAACAAGGCCAACAATGAGATGGCTGTAGCTTCATATTTAACTGACAGATATTCGAATGGTTTCTTTTTTATTTAACTATTCAAAAAAAGTGAATAAACACATTTCTCCAAATTCAGAAATATTACGTTGAAGCAGTAAAAGTTGCAAGGAAAAGATTATGCATTCAGCGACACCACCAACAATAACCTTTGGTTTTCCTACACGTCTAGCACAACTGAAAATAAAGACCAGAGAAAACAAGAAAGGCTAAAGAACTGGTTATGGTCAAACTGAAAAACTCGCGCAAAGGACGAAATCAGCTGGTGTCAGAGTCAAACTGAAAACAAGTCACAAGCAGGAGTTGGACCTTCAGCGACGCTTCAGACTCAAAGCCATTTTGGTTTTTTTTGTCACCCACACCTACAAGCCTTAAAATACCTCCAACATATTTCATGTTTGGTGATTTTCTGTGTTTCATCGGTCCAGAGGAAATGTCCTTGTTTTCCTGAACACCCCCCCCCCCCCCCCCCCTGCACACAAACAAGACCAAAATAAAACAAAAGAACATCAGGCAGCTCTCAGGACTGAAACCTGGGGCCTGAGCCAAATGGAAAGTGAAATTAGGATGAAACAAAACGCACTCGTACACACCGACAGGGTTCTGCTCCCACCACATGAAAACTTCATTTATAAGAAGATGACACTTGATAGTGACTCAGCAAACACGCTGAAACTCTCCATCTCTGTTGGTTTTGTAATCACAGATAAAAATGATAATAGTCTAATTGAAGAAGTCCTAGATCCAGCTCTCACCACCAAAAATCTAATCATCCGTTCCCTGGCCCGAGGCTGTCCTGTCCGCCACATCTATTCTGAGGTACCCAGAGACATCCTCCCGCTGACGGACAGACGGAGGAACTAAACCACCATCTCTTTGGTGGAGGCGCAAATTATCTTTGACATTATCCCCAATTCCAGTATCATACAAGACGTTCTGGGGAGAAAGATGAAACGATAAATGAGAGCTCTGTGTCTCAGATAATTAAAGAAATGTATCAAACAGTGTTGGACACGTTCATGTGGATTTTCAGAGGCAGATACTCGACTCCGTCTTTTTCTATCTTTGCTGTTGTCTCAGATTTCTGGCCTTGTGGCGCGTTCATGTTTTAACTCCATCACTGAATTAGCATCAATGCTTTGTTAGTGTGTCTACGATCTGTGGTTGGGCTTTGTTTGTTGTGTTTGTCTGATGATCTTCTTTCAGACACTGAACTCCAGAGATCCTCCAGAGTTTCTCCGCAGGGACTGTATGTGTGAACGCAAATGTCCAAGTGAGAGCCTGCGGAGAGTCTGAGGACTTTCTCCGACTTTCTCCTCTTTTAGAAATACGATGGGGACCAAGTAAGCCACAATGCACTGTGTGAACAGGCTCAATCGATTGTACTTAAAAACATAAAACAGTGACAGCATCTCCCTGTGAGTCAAATCCTATCAAGATTATTTTCTCTGGTCCAGCGAAAGAGATTCAACTGATCAACAACACCAGCTGATCCGACCCTGTCGGTTTCTGTTTTATGCAGTAAGTAAGTTTTTTTTTTTTTAAAGAAATCCAGGAGGTGAACAAATTAAGAAAGACTTCTGCAGCGTGTGAGTCAGTTTCAGTAACACCCCCTTAGGGGCTTGCACCTCCTGCACCAAGCAAAAGCCACATTCACACTAACAACATCTGCAGGCTGTGCAACAAGGCCCACACACACACACACACACACAGAATCACACACACACACAATGTCGAAGAGGACGACAAGAGAGTAACAGTTGTTTATGCGAGACAACACACACAAATGCTGCACAACAGTAGATCCAAGTGATGTCCTCCACTTCACACTTCACTCCCCGACAGTAACTACTGACCCTTGGCTTGATGTTTTCTTTTGAACATGCCAGTGTTTGACGAAGGAAATAGACCATGCAGGTGTCTGAGAGACTCTGCTCCTACAAGAAAGAGTCACTTGCAGCCCACAATGCAACACTACAGCGAGTCATAACCCATTATTTTACTGCATCGTCGCCTCCGTCGGAGTGGAAAGGCACAACAGATGATCGTCTAATCGAGACAAAATAACAACTCGAGTTGATTTTCTCAGGTTCGTGTTTGATCCTCGAGTCGAGCTGCTGAAATATTGATGAGCTCCTAAAGCAGCGCCGCTAATTACCACGGACGACTGAAGGAACGGGGCATGGACAGTGGAAATGAAAACTGTGGAGTGACATAATCTTCATGACACCAGCGGAGGGTGAGGTTTGAGTTCTTGCTTAAGGGCACGTCAATCACTCACATGGATGTTGTAATGGAATAAAAAAAATGGGGCCTTTGTGATGCTGGGAGGCCACTTTACACACTTCATAACCATTTCATTCAGCCACAGAGTAAAAAAATAATATTGTGTAATATGAATAATTTAGGCAGACAGAAACTCCAGGCCATAAATATGGGCTTGTGTGACGGGGCTGAATTAAAGGGTCACGATAGCCCTCGTGTCTGCACAGTTTCCCACAATGCAAGCAGCACGAGGAAGAGCAAAGAAAAGACTGGGACATTCAGAGGAGTTTTGGTAGCTGGATGATTTATTTTTACCTCATTTGAGATCTCTTCTTTTCCACGGAGCAGTTTCATCTCAGGGGATTTTGTGGTTAATACCAACGATTTCATTATCGATGAATCTGCAGGTAATTTTCTCAATTAACTGATTAGTCCGTTTAATTAAACATTTTGGTTGGTGCCTTGTGAAGTTCCTCTCCTCTCGGCCAACGTTAATGCAGACTGGGTTTGGAATCAGCCTGCTGCGGTCCGACGGAAAGGCCAAAACCCCCAAATATTAAATTTATTAGACGTTTAAATTGATCATAGAACTTGGGACCATTCGATTTAAACCTTAATGGCTACAACACACAATTGAACCTAGCGTCTCCACTTCTTCCACCATCCAGAAATGAACCCAGAACACACAATAAAAAACGCAGCACGATCCGGGGGGCGAGCTGCGTTGTCGAGGTCCCACGTGGAAAGTGGAAAGTATGAT
This sequence comes from Paralichthys olivaceus, assembly GCF_024713975.1. Classification (NCBI taxonomy): domain Eukaryota; kingdom Metazoa; phylum Chordata; class Actinopteri; order Pleuronectiformes; family Paralichthyidae; genus Paralichthys; species Paralichthys olivaceus. The sequence continues at coordinate 2,289,953 of NC_091105.1, forward strand.
CAACTCTTTAGGGATCTTTCATGTCATCCATCTTCACATACATTCTTTTATTACCACACGGAGGGTCCGTATAGTTTCTGGTAAAATCCGAGAGATGCTCATGGAGGAAACGCAGAAAGACTTTCTATCTCATTTGATAATTGGAACACCATCTATAACCTAGGATCTAAAACCCCAGTAGTTGTAGAGTCTTATGTGATATCATTTTGAGATCATGATGGGATGGATGTCTTCTCAAAACATGTTCACAATAGATTAACAGCCGAAAAAAACCGGATGAAGGTTTTAGCCTCTGTTAACATGCTGCCAGCTGTTTATTGGATATCTTATCTTCAAAAGGCTTCATGGCAAAATATGTCCGACGCAAAGGGAAACTGTACAAAACCATCATCATTTTCCACGCGAGCTCCTCCTATATATTTTATGAATCAGCGGAAACAGGCAGCTCTACTGCCGTCAATTGAAAGCAGATATGATAGAGGCTGAGTAAATGCACCGCGAACTTGTTGTTCATTATCAGAGAGCTGCAGCTCCGTGTGGCACGCTCTGCCCTTCTCCAAAAAGCACCTACAAGCCCTTGAGTCCAAACTTTGCAACTGTGCAGAGCAAAGTCATGATGTAGAGATATTCACTGGGGGATAGCAGCGTGAGTCATCCGCAGCCCAATCTGCGCTACTCTACTGTAGGCCTACCTCTCCACCCCCGAGGCTGCCTATTAAGGGCCTGTGAAGCGCAGTGGACAGAATTTCAATGAGCAGACTCATTCTTTCTGTCTGTGTGTTCGTACGTTCGGGGTGGACAGGCGCGGCTCTATGTTACATGAATATACTGTAACTATTTGGCACAAGCAGAAATGCTGAGATGCTTCTTTTTCTACCCCTCATCTTCCTCCACCTCACTCCCGTCTTTCATTTGCTCTCCACAGTCTCTCTCTCTCCCTCTCTCCTCCCCTCTCTGTGGACTCTTTTCCCTTTTCTGCCATCCTTAGCAGTTTACAAAGAAGAGGGCCATGCACCAATCGGATGACTGGTCAGCCTTAGTCAACGTTGTCATTACTGGAACCCGACAGGCCTAATGTTGATTTACACACATCACTGAGCTCCAAAACAGCGCTAAAAATAAAGCTTGCAACAGCCCCGGGCCACCCAGGGCAGATAATGTACTCTTGTAAGCATGCAAAGCATCTTACTTTCGAGGCAGGAAGGCCCCACGCAGTGCACATGTCATTACTGTAACCTCAGCCGCACCAGCATCGCATCTAACACGGTCGCCTTCCAATGGATCAAACATTCCGACGATTTTGCCGAGAATGGACATTTAGATGCTGGTGAGAGTGGATGCAGTGCTGCACTTTGACAAGCTGTTAGTCAGAGTGGTGCATATGTGCAGCACAGTGGGCTGCTGTCAGTGCTGGGTCAAGGGGGACGTCAAATGTCAGCGGCGAGGTCACAGAGGTGAAGAAGCACGAGGCTTTTTCGCAGAACAAGTACATTGGTCGTGCGCTCAATCCCCGCTTCAAGCTGCAAAGCAAAAACCCCCAGATCATTGGACTTTCACTTTCCTTATCAAGTGATGTTTGGTCATGGTGGTAGATTGGCATGCAGCACAATTAATAATAATAATAAGAATCCACATTCAGAAATCTGAGACTTCATTAAAAACAGTAATTGGGGTAATTTATCTGCTCCGTACCACGAAATTACCTAATACACAGTATCTGCAGGGGGTAGATAGGTTTATTGATCAATACCAATTACCCAACGATTACCTCACATGGTGCCGAGACCTCTGGCTTCCAAAACTCAATATGAAGCCCGTGCAATTTGACGTGCTCGCACAATGTCACCACCACGAAGAGATCCAAAATGAAGCAATCAACCAATTTGCAGGAAAGAAAGTGAGCTTTCTACTTTATTTTGCATCGTGACACTATACCGCCACATTTCTGATGGCTCCTTACTTTAATTAGGTATCTCTGTTTTGAAGATGTGACTTTATTTGTGCCACTTACAGGGTAACATCACTCAGGGGTACGTGGTGGAGTCGGGCGGCTGTGTCAGATTTTACGTAAGAGATCATTGCATCTGTGTTGCTGCGGTTGCAGCAGATTATTTACTGTCAGTGTGACGGTCAAATTATAAAAGTTTAGGGATTGTTTTGTTTTTGTTATTACAGAGATTAGTTTGAGGTTTAAACAACCGTTTCTATAAGTTTTGGTGATGATGGTCTCAGCCTGCCTGTGCAGTGAAACAACAGCAAACCAGAGTTCACGTATTTAAGTACATGTATTTGCTGTAGGTCACAATCAATCAACAACAGTATCACAGAAGTACCTTTATTACTTTCACCAAGGAAGTTGTTTTCACCCCCGTCCATTTGTTTGTTGGTCGATTTGTTTGTTTATGAACACGAATACACAAACATTACAGCACGGATTACTACGAAACTCAGTGAAAGGATGCGGTTTAAGTCGGGGGAGAACCCATTCAATTTTGGTGTGGATCCATAACAAGGGGGGGGCAGAACATTGGAAGGTTGGCCGTCAGCTCAGGGAACTGATTTCTATAGGTGTGTATAATATGGTGCAGCTTGGTTGAACGTATAAGGGGACCGCTGGGCCTCGGCAAAGCTATATGTTTTACTGAGTCCCCAGTTTTATTGTTTGTTTGCTCGTTGTTTAATAAGGGGACCGTTGGGCCTTGACTGACATTCCACTGAGTGCCATTCTAGTTGTAGGTTATTTTTACTCACTTTTATTATTAAGTATCTGTATTTTGGGTTTTCTCTTCCTTTTATTCTGGAATGTACCACGTTTAACAACCACGGCACTTCTCTACAAGCCGTTAATGTCACAAACACTGGGCTACGAGTAGAGTGATCGGCTGCAGGAACAGAACCACACTGTGTCTCCACATCTTTTTCAACTGTGGAACAAACTGATGACTGGGAGCAACAACGCAATATAATGGTCAGTCTGTCCACAGGCACAACTGGGTCGCCCTTGACCATTGTGTTAATAATAATCTTTATTGGTGCATTTGTTAACTTCGAAGCCTACAACAGTCGTGAGACGAGGGTGAGCTCCGGTGTGCAGGTTAAATCTACCTCTGACCATTTAATACTCGTCTTATCTGTGTTTTTATAGTAGCATGGTCACAAATGATGACAAACCAATACAGAATATTCAGCAGCACTGCACCTCACTCATCATCATCTCGACGCAAGGTCACACGCGGCACAAAAACATAGTTGAGGGCAAGCTATGACTGAATGAATGTGAGTGAGACGAGGATGTGCTGAACTTTATCGGCATTTTAGCAAAAGAAACTGTAATAAAGCGTATTGGTGGTGTCACGGCCGAAAGCTGATCTGCTTAAAAAGGTCAACATCGGAGCTGAAACAATCTAAATTTAGATCATTGCATTCCTTCTTAGCCTCATTGTTTTTTTGGTTTTAAAGCCCGTTAGGTTCCTTCTCATTAATCTTGTTTTGAAATAAATAAATAAATAAAGCTCCAACTCCCCAGGACAAACTGCAGACAGACTAAGTTAGTATCTTTGTCTGGAGCAGCTCGACCCTACAAGATGTTAAATATTGTAGATGTGGAGAGATTTTCCTCCATGTGAACATCTCCCCTCCCTTAGCACTGATCTACCCACCACCCCTCAGAAGATGGTTCCACCTTTGCTTTAGGGCTGCTATACTATTGAGTAGACTCATGGTGCGCTCACACTACAACTCGTGAAAATGTCGGGTCATCTGTCCGTATATATGTACACACGTGTGTTATATGTACACGTGTGTTTGCGTGTTATCAAACTGAACAAAACAATAGTCGACTTAATGCAATCAAAAGCTTTGATCTCTCTTCTAATTTCACTCACTACGACGAATCCACTTCAGCCACATCGAAGAGATGTCAGGATAAAAGTGTGTGTTTACTGTACGTGTGTGTGTGTGTGTCAGAGAGCAAAAAGGGTGGGAGAGATGGAGGGAGAGAGAGAGAGAGAGAGAGAGAGAGTATTCTCACCTATCAGATCATTCACCCAGCCCTCACGCGGTGCGTCCCGGGTTCCCCATTGCTCACCCAAAGCGTCCACACGGCGTCACTGTTGCTGCGCTGCTAGCGCCTTGAATCCGCCCCCAACTCCACCACACAGGAAACAAGGTTACTGCCCAAGAGATGTCACTTCCGAAACACCCACTCCCGCTCGTTTGCTCGCGCTCGCTCCCTCACGCCCCCAGCCTATTGCCATGACAACCGAGAAAAGAATAGAATATAAGTGAGTGTTAAAGAGACAGAGAGATCAGAGAGAGACAGGGAAAAAGGGGGAGTTAGAGCGGGAGACGGAGAGGGAAGGACGGAGGGACAGGGAGGAAGGAAAAGGGGGAGAGCGATGGAAAGTCGAGGGACAGAATGGACAGAGATAGATCGGGGGGGGGGGGGGGGGGGGGGGGGTGAATGAGTGGGCGGGGAGAGGATGAATGACAGGAGAGGATGAGAGATTGAGAGAGAGCGAGAGAGAAGGCATGTGATGGGATGTGATCGGGGGTAAAGGGAAGAGGAGAGAGAGGTGCAGATGCTGTGGATGCCGTGAAGAAGAGAGAGAGAGAAATGAAGTGATGAGACACAGAGAGAGGGAAAGAGGGAAGGAAGGGAGGAAGGAAGGAGGACACTTTTTTGGGAATAGGGAGCCCACATCTTGTTCCCATAGCAACACAGCCATCCATGAAATACTGACTTGTACCTCCCTCTCACTCTCTTACTCTCTGTTTCTGTCTCTCCATCCCTCCCCCTCTCCCTCTCTCTCTCTCTCTCTCTCTCTCCATCTCTAACTATTTATACACACACACACCATGAGTGTAAGTTAGCACCGAGGATGTATGCAGTAATCCGAGCTCTGCAACAATATCAAACACATCGATAGGTTTACCATCAGCGTCGCTCCGCAGGAAATGATCCGTTTTTCACACACGCAGCCGTCACATCTGAGTTTCTGATTCCTCCGAGTCTGTCTTCATACCATTCTCACATGGCGTGTGTAAGTTGAGAGAGAGTTTTTTTTTTTTTTTTTCGGTGGCTGTGATCACTCCTCCTCTCCATACTGACTGTGAAAACACAGCCACGCTGTACGGGCCGGGGGACGCTACAAATGAGTTCGTTCGAACGACATGTGGTCTGACCAGGTCCAAAGGCGGAAGTGATTACAAATCCAAAAAAAAAGAAGCCCGCTGCGCACAGTTTGGGAGAGTGGAATTCACTCTGTGGCTTATTAGTTGTTCGCACATGAAGGGATGGAAGTGGTGGTAAAGAGGGTTGGGATGAAAAGTTCAAATCCAGTATATACGTCCTCACCTCTGATCGGTCAATCGCTGCGTGAAATGGATTTAATGGTGGGACTGTGTTTTCTGATGCCTCTGGAAACAAGGGGACAATATCTGTCAAGTTCATCTGAGGGCAAATCATGAGCACCTCTGTCGTGGTGGCTATGTGCTCTGTCTTCCTCGATCAGCTGTGGTTATGCTTTGCAGGAACATCCTGTGATTGTTACGGTAAATTTAGAGTGAGAGGATGAACTGCAGAAAAAGATCCGGTTGCGTTTAGGGCTAAGTTTAGAGAAACACACTTAAGCTAAGTTTTCAGACATGGACTCCAAACCAAGGCTCAAGTCTTTGTTAAACTGTTTACATTTGATCTGGTTAGTTTTAGCCTCATGTCGCGATTTAGGGCGCAAACTTTTGTACGACCTATGTGGGTGAGGGGGTGAGGGTGTAAGTCTGACGCTGTGATGTCAATCTCTGAAGGTTTTCATTGGAACGGAGAAAAATAGAAATTAACCAAACCAGGGTTCAGTTAAATCCGGGCTGAGACCACCTCTTCTGTTAAATTTCGGTGCGTTAATCCGCACTTTGGTCTGAGGCACCTGTCGCACATGTCGCACCTGTCACTTTGGTTCGGACTAATCTGAAGGTGTGAGCGAGCTTAAACACAACACCAGCAACTAAAACCCAACATTTTCATGTTTAATCAAGTTTGGCTGAACTTCAAAAAGCTGAGCTGCACTGAGCTGATGTGGATTAAACTGTTAACTGTTCCAGCGTGCGTGTTCCTTTAAGATGGATTTGTAAAAACTTATTTAACAGTAAAGGTAAACTCATGCAGTATTTGTAAATGTGCATCAACTCCTGCCAACCTCTTCTGAACCCCCCCCCCCCCTACACACACACACACACATACTTTTCGCATCCATCTCATGCCCCCTCCTCTTGCCCATCTGTTTCTCAGCCCCCCCCCCCCCCCCCCCCCCCCAACCCCTTCGCTCTCTGGCTCCTGCTTCTTTTTTCCCGAATGTGGCCTTGTCATTTTTTACCCTCCTGCAAATCTTTCATCTCTGTCTCCGTGCCCCCCCCCCCACCACCCTTTTCCCTTCTGCATTCCACACTGTCACTCTTCCACCCTTTCATCCTCCACTGTTCCTGTGTCTGGGATTAAAAAGAAAAACTTAATTATCTGTCATTTCCACCATTCACCTCTCTCCCATTCCCTCTCACTCCTCCATCTTCTCTCACACTCGGTCGGTCTATTTTTGTTTCCAGATCCCTGTGATGTTTTCTCTGCCTTCCCAAATCTTCAATTCAAATGCATCTACCTGTTTTTCAGACTGATCTTGTCTTATATGTGCTCTTAACCTTCTTTAAACACGTGTTGTGATCTCCCTGTCAAAATATTCAACTCAGTCTGGCTTAAATCACATCAGACACATTTAGGCACACATGTACGGATTAACACGTCGCTATTAATAACTGCAAAATGAGAAATAAATCCAAAAATGACTCCATCTGTTCAACTTTTGTGTTTGGTACTTTGGTGGTCGTCCATGAAAACTGTGGCCAATGCGGCACAAACGGCCTCAAGATGTCCCCGTCCTTCATTTGAATTTGCTCGCATGAATCTAAACGTGACTTGTTCTAACCCTTTGAGCCAAAACAGAAAACTGGAATATCACTCAGTAGAGCTCATACTTCCACCAAAGTCCCCTTAAATTCAAGCAAGCTGCACCAAATATCACATATTCATAGATATCACATCCCTAACGTACCTGTTTTTTTTAATAAAGATCCATAAATTATTACCCAGGAAAATTCCCCAAAACTCCCAATGTTAAAAAAAGTGATTCGGATCTGCCGCCTGATAAAGATCCGCACCAAAATCACACTTCACATCCTTTCTCTGAGGTTTGTCGAAACCCATTCAGTTTTTTTTTCTGTAATCTTCCTACCAGACAAACCGAAGAATTCAAAAAAGACAATTCAAAAAGTGTGCTCAGGATTTCCCTCAAGACTGCGAGTGAATGGGACGGACTCACAAGTACTCAAGTAAATACAGATGAATGACGGGAACAGCTTGAGGCCATTCAGGCTTTGGCCAATAGCAAAGTTGGGTTCGCCTGTTAAAACTGTACACTCGCCTCTTCTCACCAGCTCCATCTCCACAGCTCTCAGTCTCCCACTCGCTTTCACTCACTCCCACAACTCTCTCTCTCTCTCCATCGCACCCTCTCCCTCACATCTCTCCACTTACCTAATGTCTTTTAACTCCCAACTCCTTCGTTTTAGCAACGTCTCTGTCAAAATGTCACGCACCTTTCTTCCTCTGGAAAACTTAAAGTGTCACAGATATGAAACACGACTCGTGCGTATTTCGGTGTAAAGGCTGAAGCGCATCCTGCATTTCCTGCCTGTCTATAAACGTGAAATACGTGACAATAATGTAAGAGTTGATGTTCATAAAAACTAAATATTCACCTAGTTCAGGCACCAGATATTTCTGCGAGGTCATGATGACCAGGTACATAAGACTTCAGAGTGTCCGGGCTGCTTTTGTGCTGTGGTCCGCCTACACTGAATAACACATCGTGAGCTGTTCGTGCCAAGTCCCTGCCGTAATAAAAGGCATCAATTACAGATCTTTTTATCTTATCCACTGACAGAAGCGAAAATTATGCTTCAACAAAAGGTAAAAACTTAATTCAGAAATTCATTTCCGCACAGGTTAGCAGGTTACAATTCACAAAAGCCGGGTGGGTAGAAATTCAACCCTTCCTCTCACACTCCCCGCACTCTCGAGTTTTTTTCCCATGACTCCCGAGTCCACCATCTTTTTTATTTTATTTTTTATCCTTCTCTGACTTTCAATCCCTCCTGTATTTGGGTCTAAACTGTTTGACAGGCCACAAAGGAAACTCTCCAGGTTGCTCGGTGAGGCCTTCTTCACTTGGGTATGAATAAATAAACAATATGGGGAAACACTTCCTGTTTCCTGACACCTGCAGGCGCTATAGAGCAGAGATGCTACAACGGAGCTAGTGATAAAATATATTTTAATTCCAATGTCGACTACTTTATCAACAGAAGCTGGGAAACAAGACTTCTGACCTGCTGATCCCTTCACACTCATCTATTCTATCCTTAGTTTTCAGTTGTTAAATGTGCTCTGTCCTTTAAAATGAAAATACTTAATAGTCTGATAAAAAATTGTGTACTTCGAACTTTGTACACACCTGTTGTACTTGTACTTGATTGTATGCACTGTATGTGGATGATGAATTTGCACATTTTCTGAAGCTGAACTGAGCTGAACCTAAACTGAGCTGGTGTGATGTTGTCTATGAGTCACGCTCCTGGTGCCCTGACCCCTGACCCCTGAGTGTGTGTGTGTGTGTGTGTGTGTGTGTTTTTGTTTCTCTCTTTGGTGTCACCGTGTCGACTGAAAGCGGGTCGAGCCAAGCCGTCCCTAAGAGATAAAGAACAATTATAGTCATTTGTCCTCAATCCAGAGATAGACTAGGAACTGTGTCATTGTCTTATTACCCAAAGGGTCGTCACTGAAACTTCTCGCTCATAACACACCTCAGCACCGTCTGACAAACAGCTGATGGGCAGACAGAGAAGCTGGGGGGTGCGAGGTAAAATCCCAAAGCTATGAGGCGGAGTCCAGAAACCTTTATGAGGAAAAAGACTGAAGTAATAGAACTTCGCAGAAGAAGAAGAAGAGAAACAACAACATGCTTGAATCAACCATCTGCTATTTAAAGACAAACTAAAGTCCACTGCACATGTGGCTTTAACGTTTTGTGCAGCTGTGTATCTTGAGTTTAATTCATCCAACAACAACAAGTTGTGTCTTCCAAGGTCAGAGCGATAGATTTCTTTGCAGATGAAGGGATGACAGCCATCACTATGATGGAGGACCCTTCCACAGCACAGCTCTGGAAGGCAGACGTTATGATGTCGTTTTATTTATTGATTCAATTGGCCAATAACCATCAATCCATCCATCCTTCATTCAATCCATCCATCCATTTTATGGAGGTTGTCCTGGAGAAGCACAGAATTCTCTCTCAGCCCCGCGACATGTTCCAGCTCCTCCTGAGGTGATTTTAACTCTGCATAACACGTATTTTATGCAATTAAAATTTGTTCTACAATTGAAAAGCAAAGATGGGTCATTCTGTGCCAACCCACAAAAAGAATTTCATTAGTATCGGTTCAGTGGAATTTTAGTAACCCCAAGTCTAAATACCCTATCGGAACACGTCAAGAATTTCATTTTGTGAAGAACACCGAGGACCAGATTTACTAACTCCTCGTTTCAGTCAAAATGAATCATGTTATTCATCAAACAAGTCCGACAGCATGGAGTCTCAGTTTCAACCTGTACGTACTGTTCATATCTCAGAGACGGAATAAAAACAGTGACAACATGAAAAGCGTAAAGCGGAAAATAAATCATTGTCTGCAAGTCACAGTCAAGTTGTTTTTCTTAGACATGACCACAATTGTTTCTTGACCTACTTAACTACTAACTTTCATTGTAGCCATGACAACCAAGCACCCTAACTTTAACTAAAACCACAGTCTTACTCTAAAACAAGTTGAACAAACGTTAACCCCGACTTTGTGACATCATAAAAACAAAACATCTGGAGGACTTAAAGCGTAGACTTGACATGAAGACGGACGACGTGACAGCTCCAGAGAAGAGAAGCCAACGTGACTTGATCGCCACCTGGAGACTGGCTGTAGTATAGGGTCATAAATCCTGCCTCCTCCATGTTCCATCAATGGGTCATGGACCAAATTAAATTATCAAAGCACACGTTATTACTCTGAAACTGATTTACCCATTCAGTGACATTTTATATTTCCCTATTAGCACGTTCAATCAGTTCTACTTGTATTTGCTTAAAAGAACTATACGTTGATTCTCTTCCGAGCCTGCAGAAGTCTGAACTGCACATCATAAACTCTCCTTCACTCTCACAGTCTGCAGAGAAGTATGAATCTTTGATTGCATAACTAGCTGCCGTCTTAGTACATCAGACTTTAACTCAACACAGTTCAGGAGCCAACGGCTGGTAGGAATCTGGCCCTGAGAGCTTTTTGTTTTGGCACAAAAAGCAAATGTTAAGACAATGAGTGTTGTTTTAAACTGTCGCTTTTTTGCAGGTACAGTCTAAAAATATGAGTATCCTCATTCAGAGGCTCGTATCTATCCATCCAGAGCCTTTGGCAGCGATGAGCTGAAGACCATGGATCGTTCCACCTGGCCCTTTCCTCAGCTGAATGAGCAGCCAGTATTTCTTCACTGGCCGGATGCTTCAGACAAGAGCTGCACACTGTGTTCAGCATGTTCCTCATAAACAGATAAATAGTCATAAATAAGCAGGTGAAAAATGCCACAATCAGCTCAACGGTGAAAAGAAGATCGACTTGAATGATTAATCAACAAAAACGACTCAAAGATGAACCTGTTTGTCCATTAATTAATAGGAAAATAAATCAACTCAATCTGAAAATATATATATATATATACCAAAGAAAATGTTGGTTTTCTGAACTTTTAGTTAACCAAGGTGGTTTTCATTATTTCAGTTTGTCTTCTTGCAGGATTACAAAAAAACTGCTCAGTCCCTGCAAGTCAAGCTTTTCTCCAAAAGAAGCCTGGGGCTCAAAAAAAACCTGGCGTCTAAAATCACGTCAGGATCTTAAACCAGGTCGGCCTGAGACCTCCATGCAAACACCGATCTGTTTCAATCACCGCTGTTTGCCTCCGTGGTCTGACACAAGCTACCGTGCCTGGAGGGAGAAGGGCCTCATTTCTATTAAAGACCTGTGTTTAGATGGATGTTCTGCATCTTTTCTCCGACTTAAAATTTCAGTTGCCTCATTCACACTTTTTTTTCGATACTTACAAATACTGCAATACATCCAATCCAAGCTTCAAACTTCAAAGTGCTCCCAGGGAACCAGATATGTTTTGACATCGTAAAGGACCCTCCTTGTCTCGATCTTGTCTCTAAGTTTGTACGCTCATGTGATGCTTGTGTTGTAGCTTCTACTGAGAAAATTAAACAGGACAGAAAGGGGAATTGGGCATTGAACTACCTGACGCTGCAAGAGTGTTGCTCTGTTAACAGCAGACATCAACAGATACACTTTAAAGTTGTCTTCACTGAACGCCTGAGTTTGTCCACCTCGGTGGAAGGGTTGGTCCAAGAAAAGGCTCCTTGACTTTTGGAGTGGACTGAACTAAGGGGGCGGATCCAGACATATTTAGGGGACTGATATGAGTGTTTCCTTCTTGATTAGATTTAAGAGGGATCACATCACGGCTCGTTGGTCTAGAGGGTGTGATTCTCGCTTATGGTACGAGAGGGTTCAAGTCCCGGACGAGCCCTCGAGAAGTAAGTTTAACCGTCTATTAAGACAACGTTCTTTCACACTGCCCATTAAATTCAGCTCTACTTAACACCATGAATCAACACGATGAACTCGACCCATTCTGTCGCCATGATCAAGTGTTTAAACATCACATTAAATCAATGTGAGTCATTCTGGTCACATTCTTTAGAAACGTTCAATGGGAGGTTCAAGTTAGTCGTTCAGGAGTTGACTCTTGTGGGCTGCTTTGGCTCAGGAAGCAGAGAGGTCGCCGGTTTGGTCAAGAGCTCCTCAAGTCCGCATTCCGAGGCGTCCTTGGCCAATATACCTATTCCCGATGATTGGCCCTGTCTGCTGTGGCAGCAGGGAACGAATGGTGTGACAGAAAAAGCCTTCATATAAAATGGGAATGTGTTTTTAAAATATGAACCATGTTGGTTCTTTGTCCCTTTAATGAAATGTAGCCACACAGATTTGTCTTTGACGTAGTCGAAGCAGATTCATTAAAATGTGCAGTAATTATTAAATAAGTTGCTTTTTATCCTTTTAGTTTTTTAGGTGTTTAGCGTTTTCAGGGCAGCTGCAATATTCAACTCACTTTGATTATTATTCTGGGTCTTACATGATGTCCTCGTTGTTGTTTGTAAAATGAACCGTTCTGCAGCTGCTGTAGCACTTTGGCCCCAGACAAGTGTCCCCACGGGGACAGTATTATTGATTTGATTTGACACGGTAAGTCGAGGTTATGGTCGATGATGGCAAGATATTTGTTTCGCTTAATCAATCTCACCTATAATCATCGTGATACTTTTGTAGGCTGTTTTTTTAGTGTTTGTCCGAGATCTAAATGGAGCCAGTAACCCTCAAATGATTTTTTAGGAACCAAACTTAAATGGTTTATTAAAGAGCTTATTACGGTATTCATGGAGGAACCATCTGGTTTAACTAACCCATCTAGTCTCCCTGCGGATTTCATAGTGCGGATATAACGAGCCCCTGGAGGTGCGTGGAAGCTCTCCGGAGGCTGCAGGAGAGGTTAAGTACGTTACAGGATCCACAACAACAGGCTTCCATGTCTACGAAGACCTGTTGAACAACAGCGTCCCCTGAGACGTTAACCTGGCTGTTTAGTCGCCTTCCGCTGCACAGTTCTTAGGTATTCATGACTACATGGCACAGCGTCACCGAACTGTCACCTCCCATAAAACCTCAGCAGCGCACATGCTCGCAAACTCCATTAACGACGAGCCCGCAGACCCACTGGTGTATGAAACAAAAATATGTTTTCTCGCATACGTCTGCCAGTGGGGATAACGCGTTCACTCATTCTTCACAGCTCACTTTTCAGCAAGTACATGGCGCATGAACCACACACACACACACACACACACACTGAGTACGAAATATTAGGAACACCCCGATACTGAGCCTTAACCTGTCGCCTCAACTTCATCCATATCCACACTGTCATGGTAGATTCTCTGTAGCAGATGGAATTAATAAGGGATCACATGATTCTCCTGGTGTGTGTGTCTGTGTGCTGTGCAGCAAGAGCAGGTGTTCCCGGGATTTTTTTTTTTTTTTTTTTACGCTGCCACACACCCAGGGGAGAAAACACACACACACACACACATAAGCACACAATTTAAAAAAAATACACAAGATACTCTGACATTTGCAAACACAGGAGTATTGACGCACACACACACACATGATTGGACAAAGAGCAGCAGTTCAGCCGAACACACTGTTGAGCTCACAACAAACACTGAGGCTGAAGAGAGCAGCTCCTCCGCAGCCACCTTTACATAACTGCCGTAATTCACATCCTTTTGTTTTTCAATTACAGTTTGAGGGTGATTTGTATCATTTGAGGAAATATTCACTGCAAAAAGACAGAGCACTCGCAGGTTACTTATTTCCAGTTGTTGGTTTTAGTCTTAGTCTAACCCAGAGAATTATGGAGAGCTTCTTTACACATCTTTCTTTTTTTTCTTTTTTTTTTGCATGAAGATCCATTAAATCATTTTTCAAAAATAGTCAACGATCATTTGAAAAAACGATGAAAAATCTTAAATGTTAAAGAAAAATCCTGAAAAAACAAAAGTGAATGGGTGCGTCCCTGATCCATTTCACATCCTTCCACCAAGTTTCATAAAAAATCCTTCCGGCAAAAAAATTAAATCATTCTCAACACAACATCTGCAAAGCAATCGTGAATAATCATGAATCTATCATTATTATTATTATTATCTGTGAATTTTCCAGCAGTAGTTCAGACGATCATACATGTGCGACTTGTGTGTTTGTCACCGTGAACTCATTCACTCATTTCCTGTCAGACATGAAGTGACGCCACCCCCCCCGAGAGCTCACCTCAGGCCTCTCCACCCGCTCCGCTCCGCCCCTCCCCAACAAACAAGACGTTAAAGCAGCGGGCTTCCCGTGCGCAGCGGCCATTCCTGCCACATGCCATTAGCTCAAATCTTCAACTCTGAATTCATGGCAAGCTAAGTGAACGTGCGACACCCTTCTGTCCCCGGAGGGGCCGGGAGGAAGTGCGCTTGTGACTGAACGTGTGTCTGTTGATTCGAATCCACGAGTCTGCCAGACAGCGTCTTGGCGGGTGCCACAGATGACAGAGGCTCTTCTGATCCTCAACAACAACTATCGACAGGAGACGCAGATGAACCTCAACGGGCCGCTCAGACAACACCGGAGGAATCCTGCAGGTGCGTCTCCACAGCGTCTGAAACTATATGATGGAGACACAGGAGGGTTTACCTCAAAAGAACAGGCGAGTCATGTTTAGAAAACCTTCCCTGGATAAATAAAGCTTTTAAAAACATTCATGAACGATGGAGCCAAACCCCAGAGTCAGAAACTCCAGCAAATATATTAATGTTTTGTCATTTCCTTCTTTCCTTCCACGAACAGGCATGTGCCGGAAGACTGTTGCTGCATTTGTGTGTGTGCTCTATATGTCTTTGGGGGACAGCTTGACATTCATTTATGCAAGTCAGCTCTTCCTGTTTCCCTCCAATATATCAGCTCTCTTCTCTCTGTGCGAGTTTATCCACTGGGCGAGGTGATGACATCACTTGAAAGATCACTTTGAAACACACAGACCCCCTTCCTCGATTGAACCGGTCGGATAATAGAGGCTCATTATCATATCAGATGTTGTCTGTAGTGATAGATTTTGCGAGGTAGAGCGACAGAGGCCCGCGGACGCCGCTGATGAGATCAGACGGGCGGACGAGAGCCGGACACAAACTGACATCCCAGGAACACTTGCAGTTCAAGATCAATGCAGAACAAACCGCGGTTTTCTTTTCAATCTGGTGTCTGTCTAAAGAATAAACATGTCCACAGTTCATTTTAACTTTTTCTTTCAATTCCTGAAGTGAATGTGAGTGGAGCGGATGCAGAAGAGCCTGAAACCTGTTCTCTCTCGATTTACCTGCAGAAGTCAGTTTCTACGCTGCTCATTTGATTCACAACGTCAGTAAACATGAACGAAGGAGGTTCAGGTTAGTTTGACAAGATGGCGCTGGACAAAATGCCAATTTCGATGCTTCAAAACAAAATCACACACCAAAAGGGGGGGACGTCACGGTGGGTTGAAGCTACATTTAAAAATGTCACGTATTTGAAATGTAGCCCAGCGTGTAAAAACATTTACTACGTCAAACCTGACATGACACCGTAGCCGTGTTAAGTCAAGTGTAAAATGCAAACGGAACAATATTCAAGCAGAGCAGTGCTTCACTTGAAGACCATCTGAACATCTGCAGCTTATTTACACCAGAATTCCTCATTTAATGGAATTCTCGGCAACTGCGACTCAAAGTATTGTTTTCATCCCCAGAAAGAAAACAACCTATCAGACAGCTGTCGTGTTGTGTGTTTCGTTGCATGTTCATCGTCCATGCCGTTTCATGTGTTACGTAAAGCCATGCTGCGTGACCCGGGGGGGTCGTGGCTTGGTGGACTGAAGCATCTGCAAGGCAACCTTCCACCCAGAAATAACAGCAGCGTAAGGCTGAACTGAGAGCAGTGAGAAGATGTCCGTGACGTGGTTTGCATGAACCTGCTGGAGGAGACGGATTCGTGTTAGCGTCAGCGTCTCAGCACAGTTTAACAGTAGAAACACTGGGTTAAGAAAAACACTATTTGCACATAGAGGCATTTGTTTCCTTATGTTCTCAACTGACTTCCACATTTGAACGTGAGAGCGAGAACACAAAATTAAAAGTGTGGCTTTGGCTTCCTGCAAGCACTTCTCATCACCATCCATTCATACCTGTGTGACAGTGCTGTTAAATCAAAAACAAAGTCTCAAACTCCAGAGCCACGACATTGAAGGTGACAGATCGGGCATGTAGGACCTGCATCCAACATCCGCTTCTCATTGTGATAATTAATACCCTCAGATCTCAGCTGGCATGTGATCTGATACAGTAGAAAAATACTCCAACACTCGTGTGTGGGACTGTGTGAGAAGGAGGCTAAATTTACCATCAGCTGTTGAGTGAGCCTGCTAACCTTTACGAGGTCCTTTGAGTGGAGGTAAAAAAGCTTTCGCTGCACACATAGTACACACAATGACATGAATACACAAACGCAAAGGCGCACACACACACACACACAGGGGCATTCATACAGATAACAAATTACTCTAATCTACATCTGAAATCAAGGCACAACCTACATTAATATTAAAAAAACATATCTAGTTGTAAAACCTTTCAAATGGTAACAGAGCACTTTGAAATGTGGGGTCTGCACAAAGCACCAGCAGAGGAAGAGTTCCATTCCTGATACCCAGCGACTGGAAACAGTCACCGACACTTACAACATGATTAATTGTGAAAATAAATAGACGATACTTTATGTTTTCCAACCACTGCGTGCATATGAGTTACATTCAAAAAAAAAAAAATCTCTCAAATATATTCTGTGCAGAATAAAATGACAGAATAATAAAAAGTCTGCGGCTGTGATGCATATACTACGCCCCCGTCCCACCCAAACACTTCTCACTTATGAGATATGTACATTAAACTGGATTTAAGCCTGATGCTGAGGCAACTGGCATCTATGAAACCACCATTAATAATGAAGCAGTCAGTTCACCAGGTTTCTTCACGAGCGCAGTCTGCGGCATTCTGTTTATCGTTCTCCGTGATTCACAATCTCAACTTGAAATTCCGTTTATCATCAAGCGGGGGGAAAATATCCCTCAAAGAATAATTGATTAGCAACAAAGGTAAGTTAATGTTGATCTTTAATCACATTATTGTTTTTCGCTCTGATGTCAAAGGACACAAAGAATCACAAATCTCACCGTTAACGTGTAAAATATTCACTTTCTCCGTTTGATATTTGGATGTAAAGAAAGATTCATCGGGTGATCGTTCACTCATTCAGTTTCTCTGCCCACCTAATCCTTCTCTGGCTCACCTGGGGCTACAGCCTATCCCAGCATGCACTGGGCGGATGGCAGGACACTTGGCAGGTCGCCCGAGCATCACAGGTTGAACTCAGACATCCACTCACGCTCACACTCATACCTACAGGCAATTTAGAGTCTCCACTCTGCCTGACTCGCGCATCTTTTCACTGTGGGATGGAACCAGAGAGAAACCCACACATACCTGCGAACTCGGCGCAGGAAGAGCCAAGGATCAAACCTGGGTCTTCTTTGCTGTGAGGCGATAGAGTAAACCACTAAACTGTGGTGGTTACTTTCATGAGATTAAGTTTGTAGAAGACTCGAGGACGGTTTTACAAGCGACCAATTCGATATATGGACGAGTTGGCTCCGTTTGCACGAAGCAACTCCGCACACATAAATCGTAGGTTTTGACTTTTCATTATTTTTTAATCATTTTAATTGTGGATTAGTCCTCAGATGGTTGTCTTGATTAAATGATCAATTGTTTGGTTCAGAAAATATGTTCGTCACAATTTCCCAGATCCCAAAGGAGACATCTTGAAGAATGTGTGGTTCTGTCGGGAAGAGGCCTGAAAGAGATTCATTATAAAAACTGAGAAAAGCAGCAAGTCAGCAGCTTCGAGCACTGAGCTGTGACCGTCCGCGCTCTCGCCCTCACACAGTCACAGCTTCGCAAAAAGCCATCGAGCGACTTGTGACGCTCCGACCAGCACATGTTCATCGTTTTCACTGAAGTTTATACATTAAATTAGGAAACAGCAGAAGATCAAGTCAACTAATTGATTCATTTGACAAATTGTGTCAGAGGTAAACCTGATAAAACCTGATAGACCCCTGGTGACCGGCTGCAGTTTAGGTCATAAATCCCACCTCATCCAAGTTAGTGGATGGGACATGGGCTGAAGTAAAACATTTTCAAGCATGAGCCCCGCCTCTCGCCCAGTGTCAGCTGTGATTGGCTCCCCCTGCGTGACGCTCAAAGAGAAAAGCAGTATCGATAACGAATGGACGTTCGGTCAAGAACTTTTCTGGTACATTTAATTTGAATTAGTCGTTTGATGCTTTATAAACAGGGTGAAGCATCACGACAGCTAACAACTAAATCGCAATTTGTCGAGGGCGTGTCAATCATGTCATCGGCGCAAGATGGCAGCGTTTATATCCAGAATATTTAGGCTTCGTTTACGGATATTGAGGAGACGCGTCGCCAATCTCTATATAAAGTCTATGACGCTCATAGGTTCACTCCCCAGTATTTATTTTAACTTGTGAGCAATAAGGTTTGTCTCACAAAAATAAAGGACACCTGCACAACAGTGACATTTCCTGAAAATGCCAATCCTTTTATTTTCAGGTTCTCGCTTACAGCTTTGTCATGGAAATGCTTTTATTCTAATTATTATTGAGCAAAAAAAAAAAAAATATTCATTGATATTTCCCTGCATCACAGAACGCAGTAATTTCATTTCAGAACTCCTCAAAATATTTAATTGTGAAAAGTTGAAATGTTAAAGGGTGGGGGAGAGAGAGAGCGTGCTGAGAGCGACCGCGTGGACAAGCGAGGGTAGCTTACTTGCGTGATCACTAACATCCGCATTGTTTGGTAAAAGGTCAGGAGGTTCACGCTCATGTCAACTGAGCCGCTACATTAACGTCAACGACCTGATCTGACCGCGTCCCCCCACTGAAGTGAAGGAGGCTGCAGCATCCAACACAAGCAAACATGCGCTGGGACAAAAACACACAAACACTAATCAGCAAGTAAATGTATACAAACAAACACACACTGACACACACGCAAGGGGGTTCAAATAGAAGAATGGCTGAAATGAATGGCTCTACAGGTGCCTGATTAAACAACCCAGCAGTGCAGTATATTGTGGAGTAGCGTGCTGCTGAAAACCAGGCTGAGCAGAGCGCTGTATTCCTCTTACAGAGACCGACACTGATGTTTAATCCAGCTTCAGGCTTCAGTGCACAGAGATGTGTGAGTGTGTGAGTGTGAGTGTGTGTGTGTGTGTTTTCCCCCTGTTCATTTCAGAGGTCATTATTTTACAGCCCGTGTTAGTGGCCCTTATTTTACTGGCCCTCAAGGTGCTTCGGGGAGAATATTAAAAGCTACTTGAAATGTACCACTTTGAGTGTGCACGTCAAAGGAAAAAATGATAAAATCCCCCTTGTGTACAGTAGATATTTTAATTATGCATGACATTATTTAACATGGAATATTATTTATGTGCATATGAAAAATATGAGTTGCACATAACTATGTGAAAAGTATACTTTGTGAAGTCGTCTCAGGCGAATGAGGGAAGTGCAGCTGTAGATTATCCAAAAAGTTCAGTTTCTTATAATTAACTTGACTCAACACTCTCAAACTGAGAACTGAGAACCTCCCGCCCCATCTCTTTCTATCCGATGGTCACCCCGTGATGATACTACTGACATGTGCACAGTAACTTCTCACAGTCCCGAGGGCATTTGGCTGAAACCTCACAGTTCTGAATCACGGGCGTGCATGGGATCTCATGACATCATGCCTGCGAATGCTGTGAGCCAACCATATCCGGGGGGAGATCATTATCCCGGATTGGCAGCCCCCTGATTGGCTCGGGAAAGAGGAGGCAGCTCATCCTGACCTTTCCGCTGTGAGTGAATCCTGACAAGATCAATCAAAAGCCAAGACAGTCTCTCTCCGTCTCTCCCTCTGCACAAGCCCATTGAGTCATTCCACTCAGGCTTTGCAGCAGAATTGAATTACCCACCCACCCAAAGAGTAGCCGAAGCTAAAAAAGCCGCTCCTCCCGGCGACTCAGTGCCGACGGCCCCCATGTAGATTCCCCCAGTATCACTAAAGACTCTTAGAGGATAAGGGCCTGGGCATTCTTTACCGAAGCTACTTCAGCGTTTTTGGCTACAGATCGGAAGAAAAAGAGGATCAGCTCAAGACTGAAGACGAAGTAAAAGACAGAGCATGACGACACGTGAAATAAGAAAAATAACGTCAGGCCTACCTCACGCTTTATACAGTTAACACACTAACGTCCCCAAAAGACGATGAACGATGCATCTCCCATAACGTGTCACATCAGACCCAGATCTCAGCTGCGACATCAGAACTTCCACTTGTTAGATATACTTAATCTTTAGCCAAGCGTTCACATGGACAACTAAATGCATCACGAGCACAAGTACTGTATAATGCAGGAGTATTTGACTTGCAGATTTTTTCATATGATCATGGTGCATTAGATGCAACAATGCCGAGCGTCTGCCCCTACGGCTCACGTGCATCTTGCGTACTGATACCGTTCATTTCTGAGGATGTGCACAACTGACGGAAGCCATCCAAGGAGTTAAAAGCAAGTGTACCTTCGGGCCTTGAGATTCACAGTCCCGGTAGCACAGAGGAAATGAATGCTGCCCAAGTCAGCTATTGATTGACCCCCAGGGTATCAAAGACCTTCAAGTGCCAGATAATACATGTTTAAACACGCTTTGTTAAGACACTGCTGTCTGTGCCAGCCTCTGTGCTTATTCAGGAGATCCCTGCACACACTGATGAATATGCAAAATATTCTACATACATTCAAATGAACGCCGGCTGAACTCTGCTTGACTTTCTGTGTGCAGGCCAGAGTGAAGACATGAGTGATATTTCCTCAACGCCTCGACATCGCCGCGTGTGTTTTACCAGCCGGCTTTGTGGCGGCAGGAAGAAGCTGAATGCAGCGTTTGGTTTGACATTTAGAAGCGGTGACTTCCCACATCTAGAGGGGATTTGGCCAGCGAATGTAAAACGTCCCTGAACTTGGACAGGGGCCCCTTTGATTCGCGGAACATCAGATCACTAGAGATCTGTCAACACCAGCGGAGAAGCTGTACAGGCAGGAGCATTCCGCTCTACATGTGTGATTAAAAGCAAATCACTTCTCCCAAATGCTCATCGCTGGTCGACGCCGCCGCTAATTCCACACAACACTTGAAAAAGCTGCCGCAAACGCATCTCCAACACACTCAGCTCCCCGCTGGAGGATGAATGGGCTCCCACTTCTGACAGATCATCTAGTGCACAGGGCTAGATGAATCTCTCGCATGCAGTACAGTAATAGCCTAACAGATGATGGTTCTTGGCAAAGCCCGAGCAGTGGAGGGGTGTAAGACAGTCCCTTATGTCACATGGCAGAAAGAGAGGGAAAGAGAAGGAGGGAAAAGAGGAGTGCTGCAGTGCACTGGTGCCGTGCTGTCTCTTTAACGATGGCCATGCTTGACAGGAGCCGCTGTATCAAACTACTGTAAAATCGACAAGGGCAGGGAGAGCTCGGTGGCTGGCTGCTCGCTCTCATAGTGTCCATCTGCTGTCATGATGCAGCCATGGTGGAAGGAGAGAGAGAGAGAGAGAGGAGACGGTGAGGGGATAGAGTGAGTGTGTGTGTGTGTGTGGGTGGTTCAGCATGAGGGGGGTCGACCACAGTACAGGAGAGAGAGAGAGGGAGAGAGAGAAGAAGAAGGAGGAGGGAGAGATAGAATGAAAGGAGGTGTGAGTTTAAGAGAGCGAATGAGGGAGGAAGAAGATTCAGCCACGATAGGAAGGCCCAACTCTGCTGCTGCTGCTCATGTGAGCCAGTACTTGGCTCGACTGCCAATGGCTCGACCGGTACATTAGCTTAACGCACTCATCGACGTCCGAATAACATCTGCAAGATCGTTCGAGTCCGTCCCCTCTCCCCCTCCGTGCACCGGGATCTCATCACAAATCAATGTCACGCTAATATCAGCTGCCTTACCACATTTTTCATCTCGACATGTTGAGTCACTGTGCAGCAATAAATATCTCCCAGTGTGACATAATCGCCTCGAGTAACCATGGAGCTTCCAACGTATAGGTAAGACAGGGGAGGATCAGAGGAACGGTGCTGCAAGCAAATGCTATTTTCACCATTTGACTGATTTTGGTTGATGAGATACAGAGTTCGACGAATAACTCGGAAAATCTCAATTTAGACGCTGGAACCAGTTTTAACAGGCGAGACCATTTCCACAATTAATTACTAGTATAAATATTTGTCGATAGATTTCCTGCACAGTGACTAATTAATATACAACGCATACACAAACTATCGCTTTGATCATTTTTACGATTGATTTATTAACGGAAAATGGCCGTCCCAGTTTTCAAATCCGAAGGTACCACCTTCAAATATCCTCAACCAAAACACTGAGTTTACTACCATCGCTACGGAAACCAGAGATATACATTGATGAGCTGCAACGAGAGAATCAAAAGATATTTTTTGAAGTAATTGTTATTTCTATGTCATTAAAACTTTATCGGTGCAACATGCATCTATGACGTGTGTATTTTATATTTAGTCAAGTTCGCAGGTTCTGGTAAATGTAACTCCCGCTGCAATCATCAAGTTAAAACTGTAAAAAGTGTATTTCCATATATTGATACGCTTCGTGAAAGCGGCTCAGAGCTAAACCCTCGGCAGTTGTACCAAATTGGATAAAACTAAACGCTGCTCAGCTCCAGAAACAATGTCTAAAATGAAACACCACTGTGCGATCACAGAGAAAAGAGTACTCAGTGCCATCGCTGGCAGGTTTTGAAGGTGCAGCACTGTTCTCACAATTTCCTGGCAATGACTAGTAGAGTGGGTTTTGTGCACACACACACACACACAGTGGAAGAGAATCTCACCAACATTATGCAACCAACTTCTATAGCTGCACTTGCACAAGAGGGCATTTTGGCCATTATCTGCTTCGCTCTGCGGGAATAAAAAGCGGAGTGAAAAGGAGCTGAGCGGCTGACACAGTTAAATTCAGTCTCTCTTTTCATGTGCAGCTCAGACGATGACTCCAGGGTCACAGTGAAGTCCAGGAAGCTGCAAGTAGAGTCCCCCGCCCCCCCACACACATCAGGTCAAGACTAGTCTCCATTTTGGAAGCACGAACATTGTTCTACGGGAGCGGGGGGGGGGGGGGAGTTGTTACAGGTTACTGTGAGCTGGTAGCCACACATTCACTCTCACCCTCACAGTCACATGCAGCACACCCCCACTCTCTCCTACACACACACACACTCACACTCTCATCCACTCACACACATCCTCCTCAGTCCCCACAGCTTCTGCTTGATAACAGGTACTCACACGAACCACGACAACCACCCCCGGTGCTTCGCTGGCGACTCCAAACTTTGGCCTTCACATCTCACTCACAGTCCGACTCTGGCCCTTCACGTTTTTCAGGAATTTGCTACTGGTGGTAGGGTTTTTTTTGTGAGTGAGTGTGTGTGTGTGTGTGTGTGCGCCTGAATGTGATGTGAGGCAGCTCACTGCAGCACGCCTGCTCACATATAGCATTAGTCACAGTTGCAGTGCAATGATACCGAGGGGGAATCTGCCTTTACTGTACACTGAAGAGCCTTTCACCCACACACTCGAGTACGGGGCAATAAAAGACCCGCAAGAATGAAGGAGACGCTCTCGTTTTTTTCATTCTGCATTTTTACAGTGGGCCAAAGTTTCTGCACACAGGGAGCAGGAGAGGTTATTCACAAAAAAAACATATTCCAGGAATATTTCATGAACAGCATAGAGGATAAAATCAGAACCAGGCATTCAACTCCTCCAGGGTCTATATAAGAATATTACAGGAGATTCAAATAAACCTGCTCAGTGTGATGAAGCCAGTGGACTCCACGGTGGATGAGCAGGATATTATTCCCACTATTCTATCGCACCAGAGGAATATGGGAATATCGGAGCAGTTTTTGCCATCGCCGCTGTGTGGCCACGCTCAAACGGAGGAATGCACTGAGTGAAGCGTGACACCACCAGCACACATGCAAACCTTATTACAATACTACAATATCCGCATGCACAGGTCTGCACGGACACACGCTGCATTGGATCCCTACGTGTGTGTGTGTGTGTGTGTGCGTGCATGTGTGGGCATCTATCTAGAAGGCACTCCAGGCTATTTCTATGCACCTGTCGGCTATGGTGCGTTTGGATACTGCATATGATAGTGCCAGAGAGAGAGGTAGAGAGAGGTAGAGAGAGGATGGTGAGGAACAGGGAGGAGGACAGAAGAAGAGAGATGCAGTGGATGACAGAAATATAATTATATATATAAATATATATATTTACACACAATATATCTGGTGTCTTACCTTGAAAGGGAACATAGGACATGTTCCAACGGCATTGAACGTGGGCTGTGCGTCTCGGCGGTCTCTCGGCGCTCAGAAGTAACGGAGAAGCAAATTAGGAAAACATCTGAAATGAATAAAAAAATTTAAAATAAAAAAAAAAACACACGCGGTTCAGTGGAGTCGGAGCCGCAGGAGAGGCCAATATTCCGCTGTTATAGAATCTGGCTTCATCATCATCATCATCATCATCATCATAATCCACCACCGCTCCTCAAAGCGCCCGGTTCCCGGTGCATGGGGGGAAAAAAACACAGGATGCAGAAATGTGTGTATGTGTGTGTGTGTGCGCGCGCGTGTGCGTGTGAGTGAGTGAGTGCATGTGTGTGCATGTGCGAGCGTGATTCCTTGCACGCTGCTGTTGAGGTGTGAGGCTGAAGCACGAATGAGTGTGTGTGTGAGAGAGAGAGAGAGAGAGAGAGAGGAGAGGGAGAGAGAGAGAGAAGGGGGTGGGAAGACCGGGCACGCGCCTGCAAGCTTGCGTGCGTGTGTGGGCGCGCACGTTTCCCAATATCTATAACCTATCTTTAGCTTGAGTCCACATTTTGTGCTTGCCTGTTGAAAAGATATTTTAATAATCCCTGAGAAGTGCTTCAGGCTGTGTGTGTGTGTGTGTGTGTGTGTGTGTGTGTGTGTGTGTGTGTGTGTGTGTGTGTGTGTGTGTGTCACGCCAAGGCCGGATCAACCTCTAGAAGGGGTTCAGGGCAGAAAAGATAGTTGTCGGGCCCCTGAGCAGAAAAATTAAATGATCCAAACAGTAATTCGACTACAACCAAACAGCAGCAGCTTCGTTTCTCTATAGAAGCAGGTTTAGCGTCTTCGTGTTGTTGATCAGTGGTCAGACCCAAAAAAAAAAAAAAACCCATCAGAGAATAATAAAGTGCATTTACATTTTATTCTCTGAACAATGAACTGGTGATGAGGATAATTGCCGGTCGCAGCCTCCAGTGCTCCTACGATGGAACAAACACAAATACCTTGCCCAAGGTTTTCTGTACGTTAATTACTTGACACAGAAAATAAATGGAAGAAATGTGATAAGACTTCAGAAACAAATGAGCTCGATATCAAACAGTGAAGGACTTAAACTAGAATCCGACTTGTTTTGTTTGTCAGAATTACACAAAAACTACCGAACAGATTTTCACTGAAGTTGGTTGAAGGATGAGACGAGAGACAGAATAAATCTAATTTCGGCGAAGATGTGGACAAACAGGAATTTTCAGCGAACTCTCCTGAATCTTGAAAACAGAAATCCGGCGTCTGTCGAGGACTCATATTTATGAGTGTGTGCCGTTTGGTGCATCTTGATTAAATCTTGAACTCTACTGAGTAACATTCTAGTTTCTAGTCTCACCACCCCCGACTTCCATGTCCAAGATGGCTGCTCCGTGTATCAACAGTACACGTCATTACATTTGTTGTACACATTGTACTGTCCAGTTACTGTCTCCGGACGTGTCACTGAGTTAGTATTCGCATTTTTTCAGGTGTAACGTCATTCCGAGTGCCGAACCCCGAGATGAATATTAACAAGACTTATTTTATTTATTTTAAAACCAACTGTTAAAAATGTTATTTGAATAAAACAACCAATAGGATGTTTAAAGACGAATTCTCTTAATGAGCAAATTAAGAATCATAATAACACAAAGAACATTAAGTCTGTGACAATTCACTATATGACAAGTTTCCATGAATATCTCTTTGAGACCTGCTGCCTCACAACTGACAACGAATACAAACGTTAAATAAAAATCAAGTGACGCTGGATTTCAGCACATGACCAAACACAGGAAGTGCATTCAGACAGGAAGCTGTGGAGCCAAAAAGCTTCTGCTGCCTCTGGGGGACATTGAAAAAATTAAAACTACAAGTTGAGCCAAAATAAAATATGAATCCAACGTCATTAACCAATCTGGTGAAAGTAGAGGAGTAGACCCAAGCTATTAAAAGATCTTTAAGAAGTAAAGTTGTTTCTGGATGTTCGGGCCTTTACCTGGTTTCTACACCTTTAAAACTTTGTTCGATTTTTTTCTTAGTTTTACTTTAAGTTTACCCACAGAAGCACCACAGGAGACAAACGTGTCTCCACAGGACACAGGACAGTGATGAACTCACCTGAGATTAAATCAATGTTCAGTTTGTGACGACTTACTGAGTTTTGCTATCGGAAACACTGACACAGGCCAATGTCCGTGAACTGAGCTCAAACCAAAGTGACGGACAAGTTCGTCACTTGCATGTGTGAGTACCTGTTACCACCTCTCTCTGGGTGGTCGTGTTGTGTACTTGTGTATTTTGGTTGTGTACTTGCAGGTGTGTGATTGTGTGTGTAGTCCGAACACGTGCTGTCGAATCCAGGAAGTAGTTTTCTTAGTTTTCCTGAGTGTTGTGGTTATTTTCACTTGTTTCGTGGAGCGGCAGTGTGTTGAACTCTCAGGGCCACGAGGCAAAAACCGACTTTCACGCTTATTTACACACAAACATCGGCTTCATTTTGTGAAATGCGCAGATTCTTACTTGCGTGTCGTCTCCTCTCAGCTCCTGCGTGGTAGGAACTGTGCAGTGACACTCTTGTTTCCCAGCATCAGGGGGAGGCAGTGAAGGTGACACACACACACACGGAGCTGCACCTGCCTGTGGTTGAAATTAGGCGCGGTCGCCATCGTGTGGTCAAAAGCAGCAACTACAGGTGCAGCACAGAGTGGAGTTCAGTTTTTTTTATAATAATCATTAAAGTTGTGTTGAGTCTGAAACAAAGCGATCATCCAGGTAAACAAATGGAAACACGTGCGACAGGAGAGAGAAGCTAAAGGAGTTTAATTTTCAGAATTTAAAACAACAGGTTTGGGTTCTCGTGGGGGGGGGCAGCTTCTCCGGAGGGGATGAAACTTCTGAACATCATGAATAAGAGACAAAGAGGGATCAGCTGCAGCCGCCAAATAAAACATGAAAACTGTGAAATGTACCAGTCTACTTCCTCTGGTTTCAATTATTAACACAACACGTGTGCACACTTGTCATAGTAGGAGTTGTGCTAGTGGTATTAATAACACATCTGTATTACATGAGGTGTCCATGTCCAGCGTGCTCAAATACAAGTACCCTTGAAACCAAAGTATTTATTCATATAACCTGTAAAAAAGTATTTTCCTCACATTTAGAAACAGATGAGACCCAGAGCTACTCGCAAAAATCTAAAAAACTTGCAAATACACAACCAAAATACATGAACACCTGCAAATACACAACAGAAATAATAAAAATACCTGCAAATACACAACCAAAATACATAAACACCGACAAATACACAACAGAAATAATATAAATACCTGCAAATACACAACTAAAATACATAAACATCTGCAAATACACAACCAAAATACATAAACATCTGCAAATACACAACAGAAATAATATAAATACCTGCAAATACACAACTAAAATACATAAACATCTGCAAATACACAACCAAAATACATAAACACCTACAAATACACAACCAAAATGTGAAAACATGTGAATACCCAGTTTTGAAGTAGGTTAATACTTGTCACAGTCAAATGAAAATAAAAAAGAAAAGACAACAAGATTCAGTTGTTCTTTCCTCTGCGTCTCCCAAACACAACAAGACACAGTATGTGCACAGATTTGTGGTATTAGTCTTCGGAGTCATTATTTGGCGTCTCCATACATCTTGAAAACTCATTGTAACTGGCACAAACACAAAATAAACATCTGTCTCCCACGTTGGCAGCGACGGCTCATTTCCTGCCAGAGAAGTGTCGTTAATCCGTCCTGCAGGACGAGCTTGGCTGAGACGAGATCCATCTTCCCCGTCTCACTCATTTAGATTCTCAGCAACATGGTTTGATTTCCACCTGATGAGCAACGACACAACACAAGCAGCTGACGTCACTCCGCTCTCGAACCAGCTGCCCCGAGTTTCAGACTCAGAGTGAAACGAGGGGCCAGCTTCTGTTCATGTCATCATTTCATAGGGATCAATAAGGAATTATCTGAATGTACCTTATCTCATCTCATCTAAATATATCTTATCTTTAACTTATCATATAGTAACTTATCTCATCTCATCTAAATATATCTTATCTTTAACTTATCATATAGTAACTTATCTCATCTCATCTTAATATATCTTATCTTTAACTTATCATATAGTAACTTATCTCATCTTATCTTAATATATCTTATCTTTAACTTATCATATAGTAACTTATCTCATCTTATCTTAATATATCTTATCTTTAACTTATCATATAGTAACTTATCTCATCTTATCTTAATATATCTTATCTTTAACTTATCATATAGTAACTTATCTCATCTTATCTTAATATATCTTATCTTTAACTTATCATATAGTAACTTATCTTATTGTACCTCATCTAAATGAACCTTATCTTATTGTATCTTATATTAACATCAATTAGTAACTTATTTTATCGTACTATATCTTATTGTCCTTATCTTATATTATTGTATCTTATCTTAATGTACCTTATCTCATCTTATCTTAATATATCTTATCTTTAACTTACCTTATCTTATTGTACCTTCTTATTGTATCTTAGCGTATCATATTGTACCCTTATCTTATTAGACCTTATCTTATCTTATTGTACCTTATCTTATTGTACCTTATCTTATCTTATTGTACCCTTATCTTATTATACCTTATCTTATTGTATCTTAGCGTATCATATTGTACCCTTATCTTATTGTACCTTATCTTATTATACCTTATCTTATTGTATCTTTTCTTATTGTATCTTAGCGTATCATATTGTACCTTATCTTATTATACCTTATCTTATTGTATCTTAGCGTATCATATTGTACCCTTATCTTATTGTACCTTATCTTATCTTACATTTCTCTGTGTGCACAGAATACAAACCCACACTGTATATGAGGTGAAACCTTTTTATTATTCCTGTTACATATTAGGTGCGTCAATGCAGAGTATACATGTACAAACGTAATTTCTCCAAAAATACATCAAAGTGAACTTGGACTTGACTACCAATAAGAAAGAAAAGAAGACTATACCTCTCCACCAAAATAAAAGTCTGTTCCTCAATGCTGGACGTCCTTTAACTCCTCCTCCTATTTAGTTTCAAACTAATCTGGTTGAGTTCCACCTTGAGTACAACCTATAACAAGCACTTGACGGGTATAGACATACCATAGAAAACACACAGATACATTCATCACCATCGCCTGGAAAGGTTCCGACCTTCCTGATAAACTACTGTCAAACAGTCACTGAGGAGAGAGCTCAACAGAGAGGACTGTGTTGAAATCAAATCTGAGAGGTCTGCATCGGTCTGATGAACAGTTGAAACGCTGCACTCGTCTTTTTCTTTTTCTAAAACAACAACACAAACTTTCTTCCAAGATAAAACTGACAAATGTATAAGTGGTGTAAGTTTTATCCGACAGATCACTGAAATAAACCTCTGTATAAAATATAAACTCTGAAACTTGCACCACAGTTTTTCTAGAATGATGTAACAAAGAAAAAGAAAACCCGAGAAGAGGGGACATGATCCGCCAGGCCTCGTTTTCATGTTGTACCTTCAAAATAAGAGACTCTGGGTTGGAGTGAGTCGGGCCTGTCAGCGTCTTCTTCACCTGCACTGCAACTCTGAACCCCAGGATTGAACTTCCTGCGTCAGGAAACTGAACAGCAGCAGCAGAGTGGCTGCACCTTCAAAAAACACGCATCCTTTCAAAATAAAGTCCCTTCTGATGACGTTTCGGTAACGTTTAAAGTAAATTTCTTTTGTTTGGAATGTACAGTTAGATCACAGTCCAGTTCTCGTTTAAAAACTCGGCTCAACGTGATAACGGCTCGTCGTTTACCCACGTGGTTGTGTCTGTTAAAGGAGACATATCGTGCTCATGCTTTTAATTTTAAGAAAAAAGTTTACGCGCCCCGATCACTTTCCTCCAACTGTTCGCTGCTGCCGCTCGTTGTGACATCACGATTCCCAGGAAGTACCGAGCAGCGTTCTCAGAACTGAAAAGGCATCACATGTCTCCTTTAACTGACGGAGAGCCATCCTCTCGCTTGTGAGCAATGTGGCCTCGTGTCATGTGTCGTCCGATTGGGCGATTGGCAGGTACACAACCCATATAGGCACTATGCAACCACGTGAAAAAAATGAAATTAAAGTTATTCCATCATAGCAATATATTGTGAATATATAATTCTATCTATAAAACAAAAGCCGTCTGGTGGCTCCTATTTCTAATACGTATAATAGTCTAGATGTAAATTATGTATGACAAAATCTAACTTAGCAAATAAGTAAACTGGTAATAACGTGTATACAATCTTTTATTAACATACTGCGATGAGAAGAAATGTGAAAACCTCCAGAGAATTTGAAAGCACCCGGAGAATCTACGTGAAATCCCATAAACCTCCACTGTCACAGTGTCCTCGAGCAAGGCATGAAGGACTACAGGACGGGCGGCGTTGCTCCGCCTCGTCCTGGACAATAAAAGGTTCCTGCTTCCTCAGGAGCTTATCGACGGATCAATAATCACTTCTACTTTCTCCTGAACTCCTCGAGAACTGGAACCATCAGCTGATGGAGGTGAGGCGGTTGTTGAGGAGCCGTTTCTGAAGTGAAGGATGATGGGAGTTCGGTGGTTGTTTAGCTTCGATGTCCCTCGGACACCGATGTTCGCTGCCAGGCTTCGGTTTATAATTATGAAGGATTTAATGTTTTAATTTCAAATACCCGTGAGTCCTCATTTGCTGATGTCAGATTATTTAGATATTTTGATTTCTAGACTTTAATTTGGTTGAAAAAGTGAAATTTTGTTTGACGTCTAAGCTGCAAATATTTCTTTGTCACCACAGCAGAATTTAAAAACGATCATAATCCTCTCGACACAATCTGCAGTGATCGTTACGCTGGAAAAGCAAAAAAGAACTCGCAAATTATTGAAAAATAACTTTTTGTACCACAAATTAAATTGAATTAGAAATTTTGATTTGAAAAAAATTCCTTTTCCACTTTTTATTTTAAAGAAACAATTCCACATTTTACCAAATATGCTTATTTGCTTTCTAACGTGCGAATGATGTGAAGCTACAGCTCGAGGACACTCACAGCATTGAACCCACAACTTTTCACTTTTACACTTTTGGCTCCTTGACAAATTACACGGAAAAGTTCTACCACTTTAGAGGCAGCGGAAGAATGATCTTTTTTCATCATTTAGACAGTTGTGTCCCCGCATCCTGTCTTTATCTAAATTGTCTCTGGATCTTATTAGAGAGCAAACAAGCAGACTTCTCAAAACATGGGAAACTTTAAATTGGCAGCATGTTATTTTTTGTCTCTTGGTTTAGTTGTGGTATCTAGAGAGCAGTAATCTCACAAACCCTCTGGAGGTTTAAATATTTCCCCTCACTCCTGTAAAACATGATAAATGCAAAGGCATATTCCAAAGTTAACAGTACAAATATCAGAGAAACACTAGCAAAGAGGGACATTTATAACGAGTAGTGAGGTTATAATGATGCAGAGCAGAGGTGATGCTATGAGAGCAACCTGGATTTTTTGCGACGTGTTGTGATTTTTCTTTTTTTCTTTTAGTTTCGTGTGTACTTTAAACACTGCCACGTATCACACACACAGTATTCCAGTGGCAACCGCAGCGCAGTCCTTGCGTTTTCCTGTCTGCTCTCAGTACAAACTCACGTTCTCCCACTCCACCAGGTATTGAACCTTCCCGTCCGGCGTCACGCGTCTCGCCAAGATCCTCACCGCCTCCCCTCCACCCCAGCTCCTGGCCACTGTCCCGCCTCCTCCGACTCCCACCAGCCCTCCACCTCCTCCTCCTCCTCCTCCTCCTCCGCCACCGCCGCCGCCGCCGCCACCGCCACCCCCTCCGCTTCCTCCTCCTCCACCTACGCCACCGCCTCCGCCCATGCCGGCCTGGTAAGGGGGCAAATCTCGCAGGATGAGGGGCTCCAGCGGCTTCTGCCCCGGTTGGTGCTGGTGTTGGTGGTTGTTGCTGTTGTGTTGGTGGCTGTGATGGTGCTGGTGGAGGTGGTGGTGGTGATGGCTGCCATTGGAATTGAGAGGGTAAGGGAAGCAGGGGGGGGGTAACCTGCAGGTGTCCTCCATGCTGGGAAAAGAGACGAACAGCATCTCAGTCAAATTGATTTGAATTATGACGATGCAAACCACAACAACTGAAAAATAACCTTAACGACATAAACTACTCTAAATACACCAGGTGAGAAAAGGATCATAATTAAATAACGAATATATTTTTGTGTGTGATTCTGTTGCTGGTGGAGCAGAGGGAGCAGCCCTGCGGGGAATGAGGAGGACCGATGATTAGAAACCTGTTGTAGTGATGGAGGCTCCTGGAGAGTGCAGTGTTTCCATTGTAGGTGGTGTGGTAGCGGCCGTACATCCGTTTGGGAGGAGAGCTGAGGACGAGACGCACAGAGTCAACAATCAGATCATGTTTTCTGAGTCCAAGGTTCAGTTTTCCAACCTCTGTCCAGCCATGCAAGGTTGTTTACTATGAAACTTTAAACTTTCATCACAACTTCTCCTGAAGTTTTCCTGTAAAGTATCGTAAAGCGTCCTCGTGCTTTGATCGAGTTGATCTGTTGTGGTCTGAAAAATTGAGACTTTTCAGTCGGTCGTTTGCTCGAGAGATGTGCGGCGCTCTTGAACAAACAAGCACGGGCCCATCAACGCTTCTCACGACGAGTCCTTACCTCAGGTTAAGCTCCTCCTCGGACTTCCTGGAGTTGTAAAGGTTGGCCTCTCCCATGTAACCATGACAACATGGCAGCAGCTCGATGGGGTTGGCAGCGACCGGAGGTGGACAAGCCTGAGCACAGGAGGCAAACACAGAGACCAGCTTGTGTCTCGATGCCAAAATCATCACAGGAGTCAATCGAGCGCTGATACCTCCGTGCTCACTGGTGCACGAAGTTAATCATGCACACGGAACGATAAATATACATTTACAGACAAAGAACATCCGACTAATATGTGCTTCACTTCTTTTGTTTGTAAGCTGTGAGAGTTTTAACGGAATGCTCCTGTAGGGGCGGACAAACGTGTCGGCATCGATGGACGCGAGTGACATCATCCTGAGGCTCATCACACACATGTTCTACTCAGACATATCACCTGCATGGCACGTTACACGGACCTGACATGTTAGTGAGACACCTCCTGACACGCCTTCTTCTCACGACTCATGAAAAGTGCAGCTACAGAAATACTGTTCACAGATCATCGTTCACCGGCCTCACTCCGTGTCTGTGCCTTTAAATGGATGTGCTCTGTCAATGCTGCACTGTCAAGGTGCCAGCGCCACCTGGCCAAACTGTAATCGACTGCAAAGTGCATTTGGAAGTGATCCCAGACTACGCATATCAGCATTCCTTCCCATCTCACTTTCACTCCACCCCCACCCCCCTTCCCGCGCTACAACAAACCTGCTCCTCCAAGAAGGACGGAGATTAGCATCGATCAGAGGGGGCACAATGCGGCCTGGATGTGCCGGAGTGAGAACGAGTTCTCTCTGGAGCGTATTGTTCCAGGATTACTGTACGTGCACACACACACACACATGGATCAGAGTGATGTGTGGGAGGACGCAGCACAATGAGCGTGGTTAAGAATGCTGGGTAAAAATAGTATCTGCCACGTGTGATGCTGCCTGTTTGCAGCGTGAGCCACCCCGGGGGGAATTGGGTTTGATGATCGTGATAAACGCGCCGCCGATGTGCAGATGTTGATGACATACACCGGTGGGTTTTTGTGCAGCCAAGTTCGTATTTGAATTATATATTTTTACCTCACACACACACACACACACACACACACATGCCAACTCTGCCCTAACCATGAGAGCATCAGCAGGCGTTCAACACACAGCAAAAGAGAGCAGAAGAACACTGAGGTGCCGGAGCTGCACTGGGTGTTAAAAGACAACGCAGACGGAGCTCGACTGCGAAATGAACCTTCATCACGGCGTCTGACTGACAGGTTATTTGGATCACAGAGAGCTGTTTACCTGTCTGCATGAGAGAAAAGAACCAAGGGAAAAATATAATCACAGAGGTTTTGTGGCCCAGACCCAACCCCCAACCCCCAACCCCCACCCCCACCCCGTCCCCTGAGCTGGAGACAGAGGCACTGACCTGTGTCTCCATGATGCGACGCTTTGATTTACGTGACTCGGGCCCCCCGACTCTCCTCTGGCAGGGCAGTGACAGCGGGCTGAAGTGAACAACAACACACATAAATTAAAAGAGGAACACACACATTCGGTCCCAAAGTGCCAGGTGTAGTTTATTAGCGTGTCTCCTGTGAAGGTCCGCCGAGGGACGTAAAAAATACAACAAGACGAGGGCAGTGAGATGAAGAACCCTTTGATTGTGTCGGAGACAAATCGTCAAAGTGAAATGCGTGAAAAGAAGCAAAATAAACATGAAACACTCGGGGTCCCTGTCGTCGTGTTTCCGGTGGAAACTCGACTTGTTCCTCGCAGCTTGTCTTTCTGACTTATTCATGAAAATGGGATTTAAGGGGTCTAAAATCCCGCCGGAGGCCGAAATGTCTACGCTGCATGGAATACACAACATACATAAATTCATCATTACGCTATAATTAGAGCGGCACCAGGAGCAGGAAATTAAATAAACAGTATATTTGTCTTGAGGGCGACGCCGAGCGAGAGACAATGGAGTCATTAAGATCAGAAGGATTTAAACTCCGACAGGCTGCAGTGTGTTCGGGAAACCGCGCGCCGCCCTTCACCCCCCACTTCATTATGAGATATGTGGTGCACAGAGTTGACGCTGGGGTCCGAGGGCGACTCTAAAGAAAAGTTTAAGTGGTGTCTAATGTAAAAAACGATTTTTAATTACAATTTTCCCATTAGATCTGTGATGTTCCTTCTGCAATTCTCTGCAGGATCCAAGACGTTGGAGCACGACAGCACATTTAGTGACATGTGTATAAATACGGTCATTAAATGTGCAACTGTGTGATGGAAAGATAATGAAGTTAATACAATCAAATGTCGACTCTTTTAATGTTAGTTCTACATATTAATGTTGATATTTCAAATATTACAACATATGTATAAATAGTACGTTTCTACTTTGTGAATTAATAAAGTACTTTTTATTCTCTGCTTATAAAATCCATAATACTTATTTGTTTCAAAAACATTTACAGTATTTAAACACAGAAGGACATTTGTAGTTTTTGTAAACTAATGTCCAGTTATTTTAAACTAATGTAACTCTAATCCTTTGCTGCCGTCAGACCTTTCAACCAGCTCTGCTTCCAGTCGACCACATTTCCTCATGTTTAAATTGCAAGTTATATATTATATATTACTTTTTTCCAAATTCCTGAACCGGCAACGAGAAACAAGTTAATCTCCTTTCTGAGTAGGTTTAAAAAAAAAACCTGCGTCCACCCTCTAGTTTTGTTGAATAACAGGTATTAATGTGATTTCATTATAACGACAGTGTTGGTTTAACACGGGTCACTAGTCTCGGCCTTCGAGTGTATTCATGTATCGTATTGTTCACCGACGCTCTCCTCGATGTGAGACTAATACGGGATTATTCTTTATCTTAACAACCTGAATTCACGATCAGTCAACCATCCACCGCGTGTGTTCCTGGTCACTGGAAACTTGCAGGTTGTTGCGACTCAGATGAAAATACGTGTAAATTGTTTTCATTAAAGCTCCCACCTCCACTGCAGCTACACGTCCACCCACACACCTCTCCACTGCAAATGATTTCATTATGATTCTGTCTGAATAAGCAGCAGCTAAGTGCTGAGAATTATTCCAAATGAAAAGTGTGACTATGAAACGTGCAAACCGCAGAAACACGCGTACGCACATGTGCACGCGCACAGACGCACACATGTGAGCACACGGGGGAATGCAATGCTCTTTCAGAAGAATGTTTAGACACAGATACTTCTGCTGGCAAATGAAAATCGCAAGTTCTTTGATTCCTGAGTTAATTGTTCATGCATAATAAGTCTGCACCCCGTGGGAAACCCAGAGCTGGTCTGGAGATAAGAGCCGAAAGGAGAGAATCTGTCCTTACTCTGACCTTCTGCGGTGTGTGATGTTGATAGGTGGCTCTGTGATAAGGGGAGACGAATCGGAGGTCAGCGGAGGTGGGGCTCGGACCTGGAGCCCAAAAAGACACTTCTTCTTCTTGATCTCCTTTCCGGAAACGAACCTGAGGCGACATCAGAGCCACAGCACGTAAAGAAGAAGCATCTTTAAAGAATTATCATCGTGAGTGTGTGTGTGTGGGGGTTTTTTTTCTTCTTCATCACAATAAATAAAGAATTTAAAGTTTTGAAAGAAATTTTTCCTCCAAATTAAAAAGTAGCCTCAGGTACATTTTAAAAGTAGAATCAATTTCCACAGAACTTGGTGGACAGATGCATTGTGGGTCAGGGATCCAGGAACATGTTTCACTTTCTGCGAGACGGGGAGTGTCTCAAACTTTTCTCAGATTTTTCTCCGAAAATGGAATTTGGTGCAGATCCAAATAAAAATCCCCAAATAATTAAAATATACTTTCACAAAGGTCGCAGTCTTAAATTTGACATTTAGCAGGATTACACACAAAAAAAACTGGACGGATTATCGCGGAACTTGGTGGAAGGATGTGTAATGGATCACGTCCTTTAATAATTACAAGATTGAAGCGTTTTCCTTTTTGACATTTTCACTGATTTCCCCGCAGAACAAATCTGAGGGTTCTGACGGTGGAAAAGAATCTGGCAGATTCAGTGAAGTGATATCGAGGAGTTTGGTGCGGTTTGGAGAAATGAGCAGTTTTCGTAACTTTGCAAACTAAAAGCCTCTTAGTCATTATCATGATTAAATACCTTTGATTTTTGTCCTTTCAATAAAAGTCACATTTCATCAGGTGTAATCTCTTTATTCACCGTCACCTCGCTCACTTCAACCTGCACGTCCGACATGACGCCCTGAGAGGACGCCTGTATTCATCAATCCAAGTCATGTGTGCCGTTTATTCTCCTCATCGTATGCGGGGACTCACCTGTCCTTGTGGGAGTTCAGAGCGTTGAGGAGATTGTGACAGCGGTCCTGCTTCGGCGTGTCAGAGAGCTGGAGGACAGACGGGAGTGAAAGAAAAAAAAAAAAAGAAATCAGAGCTATGTTTGCACAGCGATCAGACGAAAAGACCTCCAATGCATACAATCATTTTCTCCCACAGTCCCTGACAGATGTAGCGTTGATATTGGAACCTGCTTGGCTGAGAGACGTGTCATGTGAACACAGAACCCCCCCCCCTCATGTCACCTCTACTTTTATCTTCCTGTTTATTCTCTGTGGAACCACTTCAGACTCGGAACCAGATGGTATCAGAACTCTGAGCCTCAGCACTGCGGTTTGAAGATGTGTCCAAATTAAAATGTTTGCAAATACCGGTCACAGTGTCTCAACCAGGGGAACTTCTCTTTAATCCTTCTTTTGGCGTGGACAGAGTCATAATAATGGAACATTCTTAGATTATGTGAATAAAATTGCTAAATTTAATCCAAAATCTTCAACCAATTTCATTGTTTCTTGACAAACAGTCGACTTCTACTGTGTGAGTTTGTTCGTTTACGCAGGATTACAAAAAAAAACACCCCCATCATCATTCTGGTTTGAATCCGGATCAGAGGGTGGATCCAGGTTCCAGCTTCAACTGAATTTTCATCTCATCCATCAGCCAAACACTAATTATCTTTTTTCTGGATCCAAAAAGTATATTTCCTCTTTTGAAAGTCCTGATCCTGGTGATAATGTGGAGCTGATGGGCCAAAAGATGACATATTTTATCATTTGTGCAACTTATACTGAAGTATTACTGATATTAAAACTCTAACTTTATTTCTGTAATATCATTTTATTCGTGAAAGCTCATATTTCTTCACTTTAAGTGGACCTTGTACTCCACCACAGAAAAGGTAATGGATTGAAATACAGCGTCAGCCGTTGGACAAACAGTTGAAATAGTCAACTCAGACTAATCAAACATGGTTGAAATATTAAACCAAAGCTAATGAGTAATTCCCCTTTGAGCTAATGTAGAGGTCACACTTTTATTTAACATAAAATTTTACTTTAACAGTGGTTAATAGGCTTTATGACTCAAATGCATAAAGGCTGCCGGCATTTCACACGATTTCATCATGGTGCTTAAACGGGGAAATATCAATACCGCGCCTAGGAGCAACGAGTCCCAGTTCTCGTTGGTGAAGGACAGGATTTCATGGTCAAAATCAAAGTATTTCCTCTTGCAGCACAGCGAGAGATGGTAGAGAACTAGGTGAGCCAAGTCCACCCTGCGTTTAAAGAGAGAAAGGTACGAGGTCAGATCGTCAGAAGCAGGTAAAATACAGAAATATCACAATTTGTTTTTTTTAGAATATTTCATATTTCCAACATCTGAGAAATCCTTGTTTCCTTATCCAGAGCAAAGGAACTTTCAGACCCGCGGGACAAGTCCGGAGAATTTGGTGCAGACTTTACCCGGACTTTTCCTTCCACGCGACGCAGCGAGAAGTGACGAGTTAACTCTGCCGAACATCACGTGACTTTCTTTCAAACACACAGACGTCGGCTCTTATCGCCTCAAACTCTCTCAGCAACTTCGTCGGTGTAAGCAGATAATGCGGAGGCTCTGTATTTTTGCGTTCACGCTCCGGAGAAAGTACGGAGCTCTGCAGAGTCGAGCGAACGTCTGAAACCAGCCTAACTATCTCAGTAACTAAAACAATTGTTTAACTATATTTTTACACTGCACTTTTAGACCCAACTAAACATGGAAATATAGTGAAAAAGGAGTTTTAAGTTTTAACACCTGATAACGACAGGATAAAATGAGTTATTGAAGTTACGATGTCGCTGCCGGTGTTACTGACCAGGTCATGGGTAGTCTTTGGATGGTCTCTGGTCCCTTTGTGCACACGGAGCACTGGAACTGATAAAACCTGAAACAGCAGAAGGAGGAAAAAAAAAAAAAAGACAGAAAATCACACTCAGGTGTCGTAACACTGAAAAAAAAAAGTTTCCATAAAGTTTCAGTTTCTCGTATATTATATATTCTTTCTTTCAAAGCATATTTAAAATGTTTGGACCTGAACAAGTATATTATCCGTCTTCATCCATGTTGGCTGGTTTTACCTCCATCGAGGTTGTTTGTCTGTCTTTTAGCGGGATTACACAAAAACTACTTATTACCTACTTAATCTATTTCCTTGAAGCTTCGGGTGGAAATGTGTCGTGTGTACTTTGACCGAGACGTCTCCCACAAGCACTCGAATGGAAAAACAAGGCGCTTGGTTCTTTCCTCAACACTCAAAGTTCTTCTTCCATTTTACCTCCCTTGAAGAATCCATACATGTCCCTCTCGTCTCTGTGTACGTTACCATAAATCAGCTGAAACTGAACGGACAGGTATATCTGCTCCGAGGTAAAATATTCTGTCCTGGGCGACCCTGAGGCTCGTGTGCGTCTGTCCTCCTATATGCATGTGTTGGCAGAAGGTCGTTGGGAGAGATGAAGTGCAGACTCTGTATGACGGCGCTACGTGTTTGCTATTCCAACTGTGAACTCCGTCTTCACTCTTCCTCCATCACACGCTCGGCAGATGTTGCACCCGTCCGGGCCTCGCTCTACCCGGCTGTCGATCTACATCTAATCCCCCCTCCTCCTCAGACAGGTTCGGCAATAACACCGTGTCAGCGCGGGCGTAAATCCCAGTCAGCTAACGCAGATGGTTAATGACAATAATAACTTAATGGATGGGTACATTTTATTACACGCACGAGATGCCGCCCCGTCTAACTGCACCGCCATCAGCAACCCGCGCATCCACCCCAGCGTCGCATCCAGAACTTTGTCCCCGTCTCTGCTCCGAGTGTGTGCGGAGAGCTTGTCCTTGAAAGACGAGTCAGCGAGTGCATTTACATGAGCACTAATCATTTAGTCTTAAACCAATTAAACAAGGGGAAGCTGTCATGTACACGTCTTCCACCGATCATCCTGATCAGAGTGAGCTCTAAAGGAAATTAATTATCGACAGCTTTGATTATTGGCATATTCGTGAAGTAGAAATACCAAACGCTGAGCGGCTCCGGTTCTTTAAACGTTGTATTTCTCGACTTGTATAAAATTGTAACCTGAAAATGTTTGGATTTTCAATTTCAACTCTGAGAAATGATATATATTTTTTAATTTTATAACATCTCATGGACTAAATGATTAATCAGCTCATGAAATAAACTGAACTGAAAAAACAAATAAAAATACTCATTATTTGCTGCCACTAGTAAATCAGAAACTGGAGTACACACAGTACAAGCACAACTGTGTGTACCCGACAAAGAAATAAACGACATATGAAAGAAACGGATCAATTTAAACCAAGTCAACAGAGAAGTCACATGAAAACACAGATCAAATATTAGATCCTGACTTTTACACTGTCAGGACATTTACCATTTGAACACGATTACACAAAAACCACCGAACAGATTTTTATGATACTTGATGGTAAGATGGGAAATCATCCAAGAAAAAACTCATTACAGTTTTGGTGTGAATCGGGACAAAAGAGGCAGATCCAGGAATGTTTCATTTTCTTTGACATTGCAAAATAAACTTTTTTTTTTACTTTTACATTTTCATCCGTTCCCCTCAGAATAATTCGTGGACCTCAAAGAAAATAATCAAGCAGATTTGTGTGACTGAATTTAAAGGGCCTTTGTGGAGGCGTCATTCTAGTTTTTTTTTTTTTTTTTATGTAACTCGAAATGCCAGCCAGACTTTTAGGTTTGTTATAAAGAAAGAATGTCAGAATTATAATCGTGAATGTGAAGAAGAGCAGTTTCCACAGTGATGCTCGGTCACGCACCTGTCTCCATACAGTAATGGCTTTGTTAGACACTGTGTACAGGCCTCGTGGAACCACTGACCACAGCCTCCGCACTGCAGCATCTTCAGGTTCCACCTGCGATTCAACGAGAAAAACACCGACCACACTTACAACAGATGAATGAATGAACGCGCCCAACATCTGTCACCTGACCACCCTGCATCTGTGATGCGTCTGCAGGTGTAAACTCCCACAGGGTCCGACTGCTCGTACAGATGTGGCAGATGGGAGTTTGCCTGATTCCGCTTCAGACGCCAGATGTGAGGAGTTTGCCAACGTGAGCAAAACATATGCAAAGAAGGAAAGTATGAAAAACAGCAACAACACTTTTTAAAAAGACAATTTGATGCACTTTTTCTTTTTGACTGACGTCTCCTCTGACGGAATCTGAATGGACTCAGCTCACGCATCATTCCATGAAAGTCAAAACAAACTAAGAAATCCCGCTAATGCCGCCTGACGCACGTCTGATTCGCCGCATGCAATTCACACATAATCCAAACGACGGCATTGACCTGGATGAGGTCGAGCTCCGAGAGAAAAAGAGCTCACATGAAGGGTACATTCAGACTCAAACTGGCCTCTGCAGTGTCACTCACTCTCCAGGTCCGGCACAGTAGCAGTAGCACTGCTGCTGATTGGTCAGGTGCTGCGGGTCCCAGTCCAGAGACGACAGCTGGTAAGGGAGTCGGAGTTTCATAAACTGCATGAGCCGGGCAAAGCGTCCCCGCTTGAGGGCCCCGCCTCTCTGAAAACACACAATTTGAGAGCACAAAGTGACGGGTCGCCTTCGTCTGCGGATAAAACCATTCGTCTGATTTTATTGTGGGTCAGCGGTGGGAGACGGTGACCGAGGCGGCAGACGTCTGGACAATGAGATACGGACATTGAGCGATTGACAATTAACCGGGTCTCATCTCATATCTACAGAACTGGAGCACATGTGATTGATTGACTTTAAATGTACTTCTATCAACTCCATCGCAGTTTTTCAGCCTCCTAACTATTGACTGCTCATGATTTCTTGGACACAATGTAGAACATCTAATATCGGAGTCAATACTGAGGGAGTCAGTGTGCCCCTGCCGCAGATAAACCCATTACCTGCCGCACACAACACTGTGGTGACAGCAAAGCTTGATATATTTGACTGGATTTCTCCGATACTACACACTGAATGGTTTTTTGTTTTTTTTCCTCCCCAGAGTGTGAGACGAGGAGATTCGAGGTCTGACCTTGGTTGCGACTGCAAAGACACATTGCCGACATATCCACGAGTCGCTGTCAGCTTCCGGTTCGATGGTTGGCGTGTGGCACTCTGGATGATAACCTGTAATGGGAGGAGGAGGCAGAGCGTTTAATTCGTGTTTACCACACAGACAGGCTGAGTGACAATAATGGCAGAGCGGCTCCACGTTTTTAGTGCTCTGCTGGGTTTGTTTCAGCGACATGCAAAATACTTTACTTTACTATTTACATCCCGGGAGCGAGGAAGTATGTTTGTCTGCTTTTTTTTTTTTTTTTTCCTTCTCAAAACAAACTGACAGCAGCCGTGTTCGCCTGACAGAGCTGTGGAGACATAATTCTGCTGCCATTTCCAGGAGCTGAGCGTGTTCTGCAAAACTTCTGCCATCTTGCACATCAGGATATTTAATTTCATCATGATTCAGGCTCACTGTTGAAGCCCCCCCTCACTCAGAAACACGTTTTGCTTATTTTCCTGCAAAATGGCACATGAGAAACCAGAAACCAGATTTTAGAACGGCCTGCCAACGAAGGGAAAACTTCTCTATGCTCACTTTAAATGCAAGTTTATGGCACCTACGCACTGAAACTGGATTTAGGAGAACGTCTAAGGCTCATTCTTAATTAGATGATTAGGTTTTTGTGATGAGACACAAACATGCAGAAGTATTTTAAAACGTATGTGTAGATGATCTTTAAATCAGTGACAAGCCCGAGTAAAAACACCTTAAAGTCCACAAAGAAACTTCCACCGCCTCCTTGTTCGTTTTCATTCTAGTCAGGATCCAGGTGCAACAACTCGTATCTATCATTTATGAAATGTGGTTTTCTGTATTGGTTGTTTTTTTTTTAAAAGAAGAGCAACACTTATTTACCACGCTATGTCAAATCTTCAAGGTCAGTGCAGGAACGGGTGGAGAACCACCGCTTGACAGCACATGATGAGGCGTGCTTCCTTACCGTGGCGACATTTAAGACAATTTATGAGGGGTTCTTTAAGAGGCGGCGCGTCACAGATACAGCAAACTTCTTCCACTCCAGCGGCAACTGAGGCAAACGCAGAAAGATAGAGGGAGGAAGACAGACAGAGAGAGAGAGAGAGAGAGAAAGAGAGAGCAGTCAACAGGATTAATTTATGTATATTGATTCACATCCTTGCCACCTCATTGATTTCAGTGTCTCCTGCACCCTTTCAGATTTCACTTCATTTGATGGGCAGATATTCAGCCTGGTCCCAACAAGCATCTAACTTCCTGCTTGATGTTAGGTGGAGTGGGAGGGTGCCACTTCCCTGAGGAGTCATTAGTCTAATAAATTCATAAATAGACTCTAATATACCAATTACACCAGAACGTGGCCCCATCTGAACACTCGGGGCCCGAACTCGTAACCTTGAACACGATAGTAATCTCTCCTCAGAAGGTGCAACATAGAATTAAAAGTTTGAAGCTCATGAGCGGGCGGGAATCTGGAAAAAGTGTTTCTGCAGCTGCTCGGGTAAAGTTTCAGCTTCGGTGTGAGTTCAGCCGATCAGAAACCCCAGAGCAGCAGCATTATTTAACAACAAGCAACACAAAGTGCTCCCAACAGGAAGCTATTTACTCTTCTGGCTGACGGGAGAGGGAGAGGAGGGGGGGGGGAGGAAGAGAGTTCCACTTACACGAGTGAATGTCCTTTCTCAGCACCCAGAACTCGGAGTTGTCCTCAAATCTCACCAGGCAACATTGCTTGACGCCGTCGACCTGAGAGGGAGAGAGCAGGTGAGCGGGATGATTGACAAAAGTAAATGGAAGTCGCTTTAAATCCAGGTGAAGACGCTCTCCGACTCACAGAAAGTCTCTCTCTGTCACACACTCGCTCCCATATATGCACTTACTCTTTTTACATTGCCGAGGTACAGTAGTCCATCACTCCATCGAGCCAAAACATCATCTCCTTCACTTACTCCCCCCATCCTGAGGAGAGAGACAGAGAGGGGGAGAGAGAGAGAGAAAGAGAGAGAGAGAGAGAGAGCGGTGCTCATGTGAAATGGAAATCCGATTTATTCGATGAATACTTTGCTGCTGCTGCTGACAGAGGGGTTTATGGCCCCGGCGTTCGGGCTGGCTCTCAGACAGACGGGCTTCGGTGCAAAGGGGTTAAAATCTCAACCTCCTCCTCCTCCTCCTCTTTTTAGACCATAGCGACAGCCTGTATCCACCGCTGTAAAAGATGAGAGTGAGTACACAACCAGAGAGCAAGACAAATGATTATTGCACACATGAAACACAAACGCACGCACACACACACAGACATACGGCTCTGCTGCAATACAGTTTGA
This sequence comes from Paralichthys olivaceus, assembly GCF_024713975.1. NCBI lineage: Eukaryota > Metazoa > Chordata > Actinopteri > Pleuronectiformes > Paralichthyidae > Paralichthys > Paralichthys olivaceus. The sequence goes on from NC_091105.1 coordinate 2,334,948, forward strand.
TTGAATGAACAAAGATGAGTGTGCGGCTACTTGAAGCATCAGCCGTGCACTTTGCTGGTTTTTTCTCCTCCAACATCTTAAAAACTTGATTAGCTGCATGGAAATGACAGAGCGGGGCATTATCTCTGCACGCTGAGCATTTGTTCCAGTACATGCACTCAAGTCAAGACAGACGCAGGATGCATAACAGTGCATGTGCAGCCTTTTGTGAAAAGCAACCAGGTATATGAGAATGTGCCAGGGGTGAAGGGTACCTGTCAAGTGGAGAACTCCTATCCGTCGGGGGTCACACTGATTCCCGGCCAGGCTGGACATGCGATGCCCTCCTCTGCTGTGGAGCTCCCGGTGCCCAATTACTCCAGGATGCGCAGCCGGAAAAAAAAAAGTGAATGATGTGCATGTATGTGCCAAGCGCCTGTGCGAGCGTGCGTGCGTGCGTGCATGTGTGTGTCAGTCAAGCCGTCAGCGAGGAGGAGGAGGATGAGGATGAGGATGAGGAAGAGGAGGAGGAGGAGGAGGGGGTAAAGGCGACTGACTGTCCGTCCGTCTCTCAGCCTAGTTTGTCCGTCCTCCTCCGCGCTGCTGTTTCGTCATGTCCCCGTCTCTTATGGCTCTCACCCCCGCCCCCCTCACCAGCAGCACCCCGCCTCTCCGCCGACACCTATGCTATTAAAGCGGGTTTGTCAGCGCAGCAGCATCAAGCCGCCAGAGACGCCATCATCCCTGCCTCTCTCTCTCTCTCTCTCTCTCTCTCCCCCCCTCTCCCTCTCGCCTCTCGACTTGTTGTGACGCAGACATAAAACACGGAGATAGAGTGGGAGGGAGATAGTGATGGAGGTGGTGGAGGATGAGAGGAGGGCGGCCGGGGCGCACGGCTGGATCCGCGGCCAGAGCAGCTTGTACATCCCCCCCCCCCCCGCCCGCCTGTCTGCAGGAGCTGACCCTAAATCGTTGTGACAAGGTGGGATTGTGATGTCTGGGGAGCAGGAGGACAGAGGAGGACAGAGGAGGAGAGATGGATGGATGGAGAGAGGGATGGATGGTGCTGGAGGAGCCGGTGGGAGCAGCGCGCGCAGCTGCAGGGGCCAATTAAGTGGCCAATTAGTGAGTTTAGCCGCCTCATTAATTGGCCTGTAACAAGAGGGAGCAGCAGAGTTTAGAGGGAAACCCAGGGAGGCAAAGTTTTATAAGTGAGACGCCTGAGCAAACGGTGGCTTAAACGTTTCTTCATCACCTGTTAACTCTTGCAGAATTAAAGGAGGGATGTAGATTCAAAGTGGACTCTCAGGAATAACACGTCACATTTACACGTCCAATGATGTCACTAGTGTGCATCAAAAAAAAACCTACAGAATCCTCGATCCACTGCACAAGTACTTAAGAAGCAAACGTCTGGAGAAGCGTCTCCGGTGCAAAGTGGACAGATGTGCCACCACCTCTCCCGGGACATCCCGGATGTGATGGGATGTGTGATGGTGAACAGGCCTGGCTCTCATCACCACTTCAGTCCAACAACACGTTCACCACAAACAAACTTCTGGCCTCAGTCAAACACAAACCAAAAACACACACTGTAATATGTTCCAGATGATGTAATAAGTTCTTTAAACAAAGTCAGACCTCAGAGTGAAGCTGCTCCAACACTCACTGGCTCATTATCACCGTGATGGATTTGGCACATTTACATTAAACTCACAGTTTAACGAGTTCAGAAGATCCACTTGTGTCCAGGACAGTTCACGTGTCTCTTCTTGTTTGTGTGTCTCACGCGTTCCTCTCACCAGTCAACAGTGAGCTGACACCGCCGTGTGGTTCAAAATGGCCCCTGGCACGTTCAACAGTGCCAATTTCCAGCTGCCACCAGTAGGCGGCGTACAAATACAAGGACTACACAACCACTGTGCTGCAATCAGCCTGTCAGTCTGACAGACAGAAGCAACAGAAGGGAATGATGGGATATGATATATGAGATATGATATCTGATGATATAAGATATATCTGATGATATGTGATATAAGATGTGATATGTGATATAAGATATATATTATATGAGATATGATATGCAATATCACATATGAGATGTAATATAATATGAGATATGTTACATGATATATGATATATGACATGATATGCGATATGAAATGATATATGTGATATGTGATGTGATATGTGATGATATGTGTGGTGAGTCTCCAACAGTTCAGGGTCATACGTCATATGTCACCATTACTTTGCTATAAAAGGTCACAATCCCACTCAATTTGACTTCAATAAACTTTAATGTAAACATTGCCTCTTTTCACACGTGCACAAATATTAGTCTCCAATTATTCCTCCAGTAGATTTTCCTTTATTTGATATATGTCATGTCTTTTATCTCACCTTTACATCCCATCAGTGCTCAGCTGGGCTGAGATGTGGTGACGGTGAAGTTCAAATCATTTTCTAACTCATGAATCTGTTCGCTGATCCCTGACGTCCAGTGTGGAATCATCTGCACTTGATATGTTTCATGAATACTGTATTTTGTGTTCTTCATTTACTTTGTCGATGCACAGTCACCACAGAGTGATGAAATGTAGAAAAAGCGCAGCTTGTGAAAACACTTGTGTAACGTCTTCTCGTGTAGATTTCCCCAATTGAGAAACAACTCATTGTTTCATCAAGGTTTTCTCAGGTTGCATTTTAAAAACAAGAAGCTTGACATTACACGTCTTGCTTGTCATGGTTATGAGTTGCATTCTGGGAAATGCAGTTTTAAGTTTGACCAGTCTATGTGTTTGACCTGAGGGACATCCGGGTTGCAAATCCCTAAAGTGCTGTTGACATAACTGGAGATTAAGTTTAGGAGTAAAAACTAGGATTAGAATCAGAGTAGTTCAGGATTAAGCCTTGGATATGGTGACACTGGGGGGCTTAAGTTCAGGATTTCAATTAATATCTAAAAGTTTAAATGCCACATCCACAAACCATGTGTCTACAGGAAAGGGTTTTTGCATGATGGCAGAAATATATATATTAAGCTATAACTCAAAGGTTTTAAATGGATATAAAGTTAAAGTCAGATTGGAATTTGAATGTGTTCTGTCTACAAGCTTCACTTTGAGCAACAGGTTTCACTCTGGATTAGGTTGGATGTTTTACAGATGTTGTAAACTACACTGCAGGGTTACAGACAGACAGACCGCCGCTCGTGCGTAAAAGTGTGCCAGTCTCCCCCCCACCTTCCCCCTCCCCTGGTGCTGCGGTGCGCCGGGGGCCTGGTCTGGTGCTCAGCCTCCTCGCAGCGGGTAGGTACCACCCAGAGAGACGGAGCTGTTGCCAAAGAGTGGAGCTGCACAACATACAGGAACTGCAACGTCACAGTGAGAGAGAGGGAGAGAGAGAGGGAGGGAGAGAGAGAGAGAGAGAGAGGGGAGAGGAGAGGAGAGGAGAGGAGAGGGAGAGAGAGAGTCAGAGCAAAGTGCGCTATCAGCTGCTGAAGGCTGGACACACGAGAGGCGTGGGGGATACTGATAGGGGGTGGGGGGGGGACACAGAGAGGTAGAGGGTGGGGGAGAGGAGACTCCCTCGTCGTCGTTGGGTGACGGTGGCACAGATGGGTGCGACTCTCCACAGCTGAGCCACGGATCCAGCCTGTGCGCCCGGCGGCGCTGCACGATCCGCGCTCTCCTCAGCTGGAAACGACACAATCCTGCGAATGACACTTCACCACCAGTGAGTTCCAGCTTCCGTCATTTATCTTCCTCTCGTCGGTTCAGTGTCGCTTATTTCGTTCATTTCCGAGGCCTCGGCGTCGTCACATGTCAGCATCCGTCACAGCATCTGTGTTATAGAGGGAGTGTGGGAGAGTGCGCACAAACTTTTACAGCCCTCCAGGCTTTAATCTCATCCACTGTGACATGCTATCATGACTGTAGCACCTCCCTATGGCTGCATGGATTCTGCAGAAAGAGGAGCATGGGGTGTGACTTACTGTAACCTAGTTACAGCTGTGTGTGTGTGTGTGTGTGTGTACACACCTCAGTCAAATGTGGGCTGTTTGCTTTGGTCAGTGCCTCTGAATAGAAGCCTTTCAGACCTCTGCATCAGCCGTTGGTCCTGGAATAGACTGCACAGTGTGTATGACTTGTTTTCCTCTGCAGAGCTGCATGTTCCCGTCTCCTCTCTCATCCTCAAGCAGGAGCACAATGAGCTCAAGTGCAAACCTGTGATTATGAAAGAGAAAGTGGATGTCAGGCTAACGCTCCGGGAGCTTCAGGGAGCTTCGGGAGCTCCAGGAGGCCGAGACCAGAGCACAAGTGGAAAGTTGGGAGTGCCGGCACATTTCCACACACCATCACACCTGAGGCGTTTTATATCTGCAGCTCTGTCTCATCCTGTGAGAGCAGACGGGGGTCCAGGTCACTCTCCCTCAGATTGAAGTGTTAGCAGGCTGCTTGATTGATTCTGTGCCAGTTTAAACACCGGAAAAAAACGTTCTGCACATTTTTTCTCTCAGAGCCAAACGGGTTTCATTGTAGAGCTGCAGGGGAGTGTGAGAGTTAACATTCAGACTGTATCAACCGCTCCATCACTCTCCCTCCTACACCTCTCTTCCTCTTCACTGTTTACAAGATGTCTATCTTCATGGCAGCGCAAATGCCAAAGGGGGGAAAGGGAAATGGAAGGAGGAGGAGGAGGAGGAGGAGGAGGGGTGCATGCAAATCCTGACCTGCTGTGGGGCACAATGAACATGTTAAACAAACCTCCCCGGTTAACTCATTGTAGTGTCTTCCTTTCATTTAAGAAACACCATAAAAGTTGTGTTGTTACTGTTAAAATAAAAGTTGTGTGACACATTTTGTCCAAGTCTGATTTTTATCAGGCTCAGAAGAATAGCTGACATTTTTAAGACAACAACATTAATGGAGATACATCCTTTAGTCACATCATCGGGAAATATATATTCATTGTTCTAAACTTCTTGAATAAGAATATTTTATGCTTTTCACATTTATTTTTTTTGTAGGTACTGTGTAGGACAGGTGGGCACTTGAAACTGTTTTTGTATGTTGTAAGTAATCAATCAAGAATAATAATTGTGAGGTTAATTCATGTTGAAAAGAATTGATAATTACAGTAGTGTTCTAGTTATTGTAACCCTGTGCCATATATTGTAATCGAATCGTGAATGTTTCAGTCTTCCCTTGTTTTAATCGACACATGTCAATTTAAAAACGTGTCCATTTAGGCAGTGCATGTTTCTTTCCATGGCTCTTTTCCACATTATCAATAATGTCTGGACTCCAGCATTAGCATCCAAAAATAATGATTTATAAATAATGTGTCACTTCGGCCTCAAGCTTTTAAACGTTGCTCTTGTTTCCACCCAAACACTCAAAGTGGTTTTGCCCGACCAGCTGCTGAAGAGACACTTACTCTTTCCTCTGCTCTTCCTGTCTGTGGCAGCCGGCACCATGCTCCCTCGTAACCTGCGAACAGGTGGTTATGACCTGCCGGGCGTGGATTCGAGCGAAGTGCCTCTCATTGGCTACCGGCCCTTACCGCCTGACCGTGGCACCCCGAGCCACCAATCAGGGAGAGGAGGAGGAGGAGGAGGCAGCGATGAACTGGAAACTTCACAAGTGAGTGTTTTTCCCTCAATTAAACGCCTCCATCTCTATTTTCTTTGGCGTGAGAACAGATGAGGTGGAGGAGAGAGGGATCAGCTTTTTCCTGCATTGGCGGTTAGTAATAGTATTGTTTGGATACTGATCATCTGTGCGGCGATGTGATGGAGCTGCACAGGGAATTGGGAGAACGTTTCATTTGTCGAGGCTCCCCCGGCCTTCGCAGCTCACAGAATTTAGAGCAGACGTCCTCCATGAAAACCTACGAGCTGCGTTCAGCTGCCACTTTGTTTAATAAGCAGAATCTCTGGTCGATTGGTTTTCACAAAACCCAGAGGGAATAGAGATCGTCTCATTCAGAAAGACAGAGAGATGGAAATGGTGTTTCTGTTTCCTGCTACTCCACCACAAACACTGATGTTTTCAATGAACTGAATAAATTCCACCATTCTCATGGGAATGATCTGATTGCGGTAAAAAGATGCAAAACCAAAAGAAATTCTCATTGCAGCAAAATAGTAGCCCAACATGTCATCGTGAACGCCGACACGCTGCAGGTATTCGTCATCGCTGATATTTGAAAAGAGAGAAAAACTAGATAATGGAAGAAGATTATTTGTTCCAGTGTTCCTAGTTTGCCCGTGACTCACTCACAGTGATGACAAAGGCCAGTGTCGAGCGTCATCACAAGCTCGAAAAAGTGATAAACTGGATGATTTGCAAGTTCAAATGATTCGTCTGCAGGCAAGTTTTGTGGTGAGCGAGCTCACAGCCGAGAAGCTGAAACCTCTTTCAAACAGAGAATTTGCGAAGGAGACGAGTTGTCGCTGCAGAGCTGCAAGAACCAGACAAGTTAAAAGGCTCCAATATGTCAGGTTGTCCCAAACCAGCGCAGAGCAGATTACTGATATGAAAAAAAAAAAAAAACACTAAACACACATAACACATACAGTTGTGTTTGGTGCACGGCTCAGTTTAATACGAGGGAGGAATTGTGGTGCATCTGCATATGGTGAGTTTGCAAAACCACCTCAAGCATTTTGAGGTCACACCATTTAGAACCGTTACTGACGACCTAGAGTGTCGACTGCAGGTTCGGACAAAAAAGGCTGAAATAATATTTGGACTCTGGTTTCAGTCACGTTGAAAAAAGGGACTTTTGGGAACCTGGGAAAATCAGCTGCGATTAGCATCATCATCACTACAATCTGACATCAGACACCAGACTCAAGACAAGCAGCCGTCATTGGTCAGTGTGATGATGCAGGTGTTCAGCAATTCAGCCTGACCCTCCCCTGAACTACAGTTTAACTAAAACAGGAAGTTGGAAGGTTCATGGTGCAGGTGAATTTCCCACGATCCTTCACCTCTGTTAATGTTTAGTGACTTGATAGCGAAGTTTGTTGAGCCTTATCAGATCCTTTTTTTTTTTTTTTTATACGCTTCACAAAGAGCTGGGGCGTTTATGTGAAGTTTTTCTTGCAGCAGCATTTTCTCCAGCTGAGGACAAGATTCACTTCTTCTTTCTTGAACGTGATATAAAAACACCAGGCTCCCCTAATAGCTGCATTTCCACTGAGTCATGACAATCTGCTGACTGACTCTCCTGCCCCAGTCACACATGACCTGCACCTTTTCTTTTTTTTTTTTTTTTTACTTAACACCAGGCCGCAAGAAACTCCTCTCAGTCTAAAAAAAGAAGTTGCACCAGCTCCCTTAGAATGAGCGGACTTCCTCCGTGGTCAGGTCACATGGCGGCTGCAGGACCTCGCAGTTAATAATCCATGTGGTGGTTAAGCTGGTCGATGCAGCGCACACCTGCTCTCCCCTGTAAACAGTATCCAGTATCTCGGCCCGTCTCCGAGGACGCTCTGTCAAGTGGAATCCAATACGACCGCTCGCTCTTTCTTTAATGAGGCGAACGTGGATGCGAGGATGCATGAAGTCACTCGGCTCAAGTGAACAATGAAGGTTTATGATGGAGGAAACAAAGTGTGTTTTCTGGTTCAGGTTTTCAAAAATGCCTGTTGAATAACAACGTTGTTGTTCGCTTGTTCGGTGGAGGGACTTCACTCCAGAGCGGTGACCGGACAGATATAGAGCGATACATTCACCCTAGAGAGTTAGAAAAGCAATGTTGATGTCAGTTCAATAGATCAGGTGAGGCCCAGTGAGCGGACCAGCTGTTATGAAAAAGGTTCCTTCAGTGTATTCACAACATGCAAGTTGAAAGTAGGTCAGTATGTGTAGGGGGGGGGGGGGGTTAGAAAATGATTGAGCTCATTGATTTCTTTACTTTTTCATGTTTCTTTCTTTCCTGAACGTGAAAAGGAAACCCGACAATCACAACATGGATAATAAGGCCACGTTAGTTCTTGTCGTCCGTCTCTTAGTCGGTGTGAATTAAACTGCCAGGTTGTCTGTTTCACTTCCTGCGACACAAATATTACCTCATGTTCCATTTAACGGCAGCGGTAGAGACATGAATACATGAATGTGGCTGTTTTTAATCATTTGGGCGGATTAAGGTAAATCTTCGTGGAAAGGCTTCTTGCAACTTTCCGGCAGCAGTTCAAGCTTTTTTCTTTTTATCATGACAGTGTTGAGTTAGAAGTCCGGTCCATAAAGAAATAGTTTTCCTAGTTTGGTGACTGACCTGACTCAGCTCCTTTGGGATGAAGTGGGACGCCAACCACGAGTGTCAGGTTCTGCTGTGTGACGACACTGGAAGTTAACTGTGTTTATGGCTCATCTGAATACAGAGAGGGGAGGATGCATCGTTGCGACCTGCTGCTGTCCCGTCACTTTGTTTATTATTCGGTTGATTTGTCAGCAGAATTATGCAAAAAAACTACAGAACGTATTTCCATGAAGTAAATGACTTAATGGCATCGTTCTGAATAACAGAGCGGAGCCAGGAATGATTTTGTCACTTTTCTATTTTCACATTAGCTGCATGCAGACTTGCGCTGCAGAAATCTTAAGTGTATATTCTTTCAGAGCGGCTGTTTGTGTGAACGCAAATGTCAGATTGTCAGTTGCAGAAATTTACGGACACAGATCCACCAACGGTGATGGTCGGGGGAGCAGGTTTCTGGAGCTATGCGATGATCTAATGAGCATTTCACACGGAGCCTGCTGATGATTGCCATCACCCAGCATCGGTGGCTGACCTCGCTAACGATGCCGAGGGTGAGCGGGAGCAAATCCCTGCAGCCATGTTCCAGCATCTGGTGGAAAACCCTCTCGGAGGAGTGGAGGCTGTTCTCGCTGCATATTAATGTCCATGTTTTCAACTGACATCCTCAACCGACTCAAATGTATGTGTCTTTTCTTGATTGCCCTCACTCTGGCTGACTGCTTAGCGACTATACCCACTTCACCGCTGTGAATGTAGAACCAGGGGAGTTAAGGTTAAGTTGGAGTTTGCACATTGCAAAGTCAACTATTCCCTATAAACATGCAGAACATCGTAGACTGATGATATCTAAGAGTAATCGCATCCAAGGGAGGATTTCTTCTCCTTTAAGGGGAATAGAGCCGCTTTGACCTGAATGCCACAGAGATTTACTTGAAAGCGAGCTGATAACGGGCACCGAGGGATGCATAGATGAAAGCTTGAGAAGAGGAGCAGAGAGAAAGATAGGAAGGAAGGGGTCGTGGTTGTGAACCACTGAAAAAAAAAAAAAAAACCCCACAATGGTTATCTTTAAATAAAGCTTCAGAAGATGTATTTATGACCCGTTGTTTGGTGCACAGACAGGGTTGTAAATAAGGGCGCCGTGGTGTGTATTTGTTCAGTCGAAGCTTTTTGGCACAGCGGAAACATGACCACATGGATTTATTTAAGGAAAAAGAAAAAAAGGGTTGGAACAGGTTGTTTTCTGAGAGCGGGGGGGGGTGGGGTTCAAAATGGAGACCCAGCTTCCTGCCGGCTCTTCTGGTGCCCTTCTATAACTGACGTCGTGGTTCAGGTGGAGAGGTTGACTCAGCCTCCACTTGTGATGGAAGGAGAGGGGAAGAAAAATAACTTCGCAACACGACAGCATGTCCTGCTTCCTGTGTTTGTCTCCGCTTATTATGTACTTCCTGCTTGTGGGGTGGGTGGGGGAACCTTTAAGAAAACGGAGAGAGCTCAGGGCCCCGAGAGAAGAGCTCGCAAAGTACATAAACAAAACCAACAGTGGTTTTGGGAGAAGAAAATCACATGAGCTCCACAAATAAGAGCCACAGAGTCCTGTTTTATGAATAATAACGTGGTTCAAACCGCCGCTTGTGGCCTATAATCATGATCCTTATCCAGCAGCCTCTGAGGCGGCTGAACTCCAAATTACATGTGCTTTGAAAAATGCCTGCACAGAGGAGGCCGGTTGTTTCTGTGACCCAGATCCAGTCTGGTTTTCACAAGGAAAAGTCAATTGACGCTCCACTAAATGGGCTTTTATCTCAGGAGTCCTAATAAACCAGCTCTGCTCTCTGGAATAAGGAAAACAGAGCAAAGGGCTAGTTTCCTCTGTGTGTGACCGGCCCACAGGATCAGTGCAGTACTGAGAGTCTGGATAGGGATCAGTGAGATGATTAAATAACTCTCATTTATTGTAGAGGTGAGCGATCCAACTTTCCAACTTTAATCTGAGATGGCAAAAAAGTTATTCGTGAATTTTGTCCGGCGATCGAGGGAAACTCCTGGAGGTTATGCGACAAATGTGACTCCCACAAGGTCCTGAACACAGGCTGGATATAAAGATGGACCTCGCATCTTTATCACCCCCTGGTGCCTGGCTGCAGTATAGGTTATAAACCCAGCCAACTACAAGTCCGATGGATTTTTAGGTTGTCATGTTTTTAATTTTTAATCCCAGTCATTTTCTTCCAGTAGGTGATGCGTGTGAAACGAGCTCGACAGTTTAATAAAACATGGTGAGATGTTTGCACAACAATTAAAATAAGGTGCTGATGATAAATATTGTGTTTACAGCCTGTTCAACTGCCCTGGAGTGGCTAAAAATACTTTAAATACTGCTTTACACTTCGTTTTTACAGCCGGGGGTTGTTTGTCAGCAAACTATTCTCCACACACGTCTTCAAATAGTCAACAGGTCTTCGCTCTGATGTCACTGCCTCTTAAACAAACACAGGCTGACTGAACAATCATTACTTCTAGTTATAAAATGACAAGAATCTTGCAGCTTAAACACCGCAGCCAGGCGACTGAATCAAAATATATACAAATATGAAGGAGTCTGTCCAGCTTCTACCTGAGTTCTTCTCAGCTAACTGTCGCTTCGCTTAGTGTCACTTTAAACAGGATACTCAACCAAACTGGTTTATCTGCATGGGAAGGTCATCCACCCGGCCAATGAGAGCAGGAGAGCGGAGAGGGGAGACTGAAAGAGAAGGGGTATTGTTCTGGAAATAGCTGCAGGGCTTTGTCTGTCAGTGTGTGTATATATGTGTGTGTGTGTGTGTATGTGTGTGTGCAGGCAAGAGAATAGCTCATGCATGCGTCTACCGATGACTTCTTTTATTTTTGTATTTCAATGAAGATTTCAAAGTGCAGACTTTAGGGCTGTGTGTGTTACTGGGAAAAAAAAAGACTCCCAAAGGAGTGTTGTCCTATCAACATCCCTATCCCTATCTGTGTGTGTGTGTGTGTGTGTGTGTGTGTGTGTGTGTGTGTTTGTGTGTGTGTGTGTGTGTGCGTGTGTGTGTGTAATGGGTGTGCCAAGGTGATGCAGGCTCGGGGGGGCCGGACTTAGCTCCTGCCTCAGGTGTGTCTTTCTGACTCAGAACCATAAAGTGTGAAGAGGCAGACGTTAGAGACGTAAACGTACAGATCCCGGAAAGTGAGAGAAAGAAGAGAAGTTGAGAAAGAACGAAAACAAAGGAGAGAACGACAAATGAGAGAAAATGGAGAAAGTGAAAATCCTATTTCTACCTTCATCCTGAAGATTTCCAGGAAGCTCAGGGATAGCTACCTGTCTGGACCTGCAGAGGGAAAGGTAACTCATGTGAACCATTTTTGTTTTTTTGCACGAGTGTGTGAGGTTATTTTATGGGAAAGATAAAATTGCCGGCACAAAGAAACAGCAGAGTTTGCACAGGCAGCTAGTTCAACAGGTTTGATGCACAGCACAGGCTGTATCCTATTCAGAGCAGGATCCTTTGTGAATGCGAGGAGCGACTGCTTGGGGTTGACCTTCGATCAAGCCGAGTCGGGGTAATTTGAAAGAGGCTAATAGAGGCTAACATGTGCTTATTACAGCTAATTACAGCACAGGTTGGACAGGGAGAGAATAGCAGACCTCAGGCCACAGCGGCCGCAGCGGCCACTGCTCACTTTGTTCTCATGGCTCACACTGCGACCTTCTATTTGCATATGAGAGAGCTCACAAGTCAGTGCATGCAAAATGAATGGAAGGCAGATCATTAGTTTGTTGTTGGGTTTCCAGTGTGTGTGTGTCTGTGTGTGTTCCCAAGGTGTTGCTCATGTGTTTTTGCAGCTCGAACCCGTTGACTCACAACGAGTGAGAGAGATTTCACCAGACTCTCGGGATGACTCCACTCCGCCGTGTTTGGCTCCTGCATTATTAATCATGGAAAAAAAAAAGTCACGGCTAAATGGCGTCAGTGTCGGGCAAAGTGTAAAGTGATGTTGATCGTTGTTTGTAGTTCAATGCAGAAACCGGCGATCTGGATGTAAACAAAAAATGGCCGCCCCCACCCACAATAATTTACGGCACAGGAATGAAAACAAACGTCTTCCTCGGATTCTGTCGACAGCAACTTTACTGTTCGAGCTAACCTCAGACGCCAGAACATGGATCGTGATGTTTTGTTGTTGCTTTCCCTCCTGTCCGCTGTGTTTGTTCCTTGCTAAGAAATATTACACAAAAACAATGGAAGGATTTCCACGAAGCTTGGAAGGATGTGGTTTCGGACAAGTGCAGGATCTTAATCTGTTGACATCAGGAATATTAAGTGGACTGATACTGTATCTGTGTGTGCGTCACTGATAAAAAACTTATTTTGAGGCTGCGAGCGTGAGTCGCTGTTTCTGGTTGAACACCACTATGTGGGCAGGTGACCGGGGTGTTTAATGTGTTTACATCAATGCTGAACGGACGTGGGGTCAGAAACTCCCCAACACTGCTGCAGAGTTATCCAACCTGCGGATGAACACTTGCATCTTTTACTCTTTCACATTTCTGACAAAAGCCACAAGTAGATATTAAATAGGAACTCTACAATAAGTGGAATATGTAGAACAAGTAGTAAATGTTTTAGAATATTCTCCATATTGTCCCATGTTCTGAATTTGAATTGAAATTTAATTGAAATTATTGTTTTACTGAAATTTTAGCAAAATCAAAAATGCAAAGTTCCATCAGTTGTTTTTATTCAGCTTCTTACTGTGAGACTCCGGATTGAAGTGTCGAGGAGGGAGGGACAGGATTAATTTGCTCTCTTATTAAGTGGACTATGTACTTTTGAAGTTTGTAATGTTTGTCCGCGTCTCTTCCTCAGGCAGAGCCCTCACCGATGAAGACGACCTGGTACTGTCCTCTCGATCTGGTGAGTGTGACTCAGCTGCACATTGCACCGGTATAAAACAGGGTTAACTGTGTCGGGGACTTTCCTCTGGGCTAAAACTGGATCGTATGAGTTCCGTGCAGCGTGTGAGGAAAAAGCACGCACGATACCAGGTGTCGCTACTAGAACATGTTGCACTTCGATCATTGTTTTAATTAAAACAAAATTAACAATTTATCTGCTAATTACATAAACATCTGAAGCAATTTAGACTCACGATACTTTAAATAATAATAAAACTTGAATAAACAGCGCTCTGTCGCAGTCAGTGGGGGCGGGGCATGTGTTATCCTCTGATAAACTAGAGCAGTGGTCGATGACCGGGTCAAACCTCGATTTGATTATTTTTTATTTCAACAGATGCTGAAATAGCCAACATGCAATGTTTGAAGTTATTAATAAACCACACACTTTGCAATAAAGCAAATACAGTTTCCTTTTATGGAAAAACTTCGTCTAAAATCTTCACTGCAGATAAACCAGGTGGGATGAGCACAGTTTTTTAACTTCACACTGCACCACTGACTGTTAGGGTTTGAGGAGGACTCACTAATGACGAGGAATAATTCTGACAAAGCTCCAGAGAATAAACAGAGGACAAGAAACCAGACCATTACAAACTCGTTGTGCCCAAACTAACAGTGGCCTCTCTCTGCAGTCCACTGTGATAGAGGAAGAGGAGGATGGAGTGATCTACACCGTGGTGGTCAAACAGCAGCACGGAGGCCCCACCGGTCCAATGGTGAGACCTGCAGTCTGTGACGGATCGTTCCGACGGAAAGATCCTCACACGACCACAAACGCCAACTTCCTTCTCTTTTTCCTTCCTCCAGTCACCGGTGTCTCGCTCCCAGTGTGTGAAAGCAGGAACAGAGGAGAAGCTGGTGCTCCACCTCCTCCGCTCCTTCTCCATGGGAGACTCGTCCTTCATCACCATCTTCCTCTCCACCTATCGCTCCTTCACCTCCACGGAGAGAGTGCTGGACGTCCTCACTGACAGGTAACGAAGGGTTTCTCCTTCGCGGCACAGTGTTTGTGGTTTTCGTCTCGTAAGGGGGATTTTGTTTTTCAACACCGGCGACGGTTGGGGCGTCGTTGGATTTAGACACTTCACATTGCAGGAAGCGTCTGTGTGGTCATTTAAGTTTTTCTCAGCAACACGACCAAGCCAGAAAAAGAAGCTGCCTGTGGAAGCTATAAGTTATTTGTATGAAACACCTGTTTGGAAAGTTTTCTAAAAGACGCAGCACAAAAGAGAATCAGTTTCGAGCACTTAACTTCCTGGCAACACGCTCAGAGAACATTAGGGCGCCACCTTTGCTAAAAAGCATCTTTGGAAAAACAAGCCATAAATACATTTATGGCAAAGCAGTAGAAAATATTTATGACCCGACGCAGCAGGAGCACATATTTGAAGCTGAATGATACTTTGAAGGTTTTGTGTTTTTGCCGCTCCAACTTTTTCTTTTTTGCTCACAGATTGGAGAATCCACCAGGGGACGGCGAGAGGAGCCACATGAGACAGTCTTTCAACAAGTGAGCTTTTCAAAATGCTATTTAAAATCAAAGCGGAGCTTTTAGAGAGTTTGTGTGTATTAAGTTTGGATCTGTGAGAGACACGACTGCATCCTCTAAAGTCTGTTGTGCTTCCTGCTCCTGGTTTGGCTGAAATGTTATTATTTAAAAAGGCAGCTTTCATTTTTTGTATTATTTCAGATTGTGATGAAAATGTTTTCAGAGCGATAAATAATCTAAACAGATCAATGTCACGTCTATGTCACATTTCAAAATTCAAAGGCCAGGCGGGAGAGATAGACTAAGGTTGCATTTAAAACTTTCAACACTTCCTGCTGCTCTCTACACATCGTCTGACTTTATTTATAGAGTCAAATGTGGAGGTTAGCAAGTGATCAGACTTGTTATGAAGAGAAGAAGAAGAAGGAGTAGATGTACTTAAACCCCAGTGTTGTCGACAAGTTCGACCGATCACATCATTTAGTTCAATTTGCTCGGTCAGACTCTTTCCATTATCAGATATTATCTCATTAATATAATTCCTCGTGTGCAGATGCTGCACTTTATTCCAGGCCGACTTTGTGATGTGAATACGAAGACGGTTTTTTATTGTTTAAGCAGGCGCTCTGTCATCCTTTGCTAGAAGAAAACAATCTTGATCCTTCGCTTCCTCTTGAATTATGGACCCATCTCTAAGCTGCTTTTCTTGTCTAAGCCCCTTGACAATGTGATTTCTTGGCAACTTTTTAGACGTCTGGGAAAAATATCAATATATTCAATCGATTCCCATTTGCACCAGCTTGTTTTTTTTTTGCTTCCACCGGTGCAGCTTCCACCTCCCTCCATCAAAATCAAGAATTGATTTACTGATTTGATTATCGCCCCCATTTAAGATTTTTCTGTCTTTAGAAGTCAAACCTTTGTGCAGGTCCAGGCTGAAACAAAACGGTATTTATTTAACATTTTAACTCACCTTTCGTGTTTGTCCCTCCGTCCTCTCAGAGCGGTGTGCACTGTGTTCAGAACATGGCTGACCGAGTTTCCTGAAGACTTTAAGAGTTTGAAGGAGCCCTCTCGTCTGCTGCGTCTGGCTCCCCTGCTCCCTCAGGACTCCTCCTCTGCGGCCGACCTCCGCGCTCGCCTCCTCAGGATCGCAGAGGAGCTCAGCGAGAAAGCCCTGCTCCCCGACACCCACAGAGGTCTGTAATTTAACCGGGATTGGAATGACAACATTAAGGCCTGGATGGATGAGGGTTACATGCAGAAATATACTTGTTCTCACACTTTATCTGCTATGAAATCAAAAACTGGGGGTTCATGTTCAGTCCACTTGTTTATCAAATGGTCTCCAGAGGACGAACCAACTGCTTTCTAACAGCACCAACACCAGGTCAAAGGTTTTCTCTTATCTCGTCAAACACAGACATCCTCCCCACAGACAATTACTCATAATGATGATCGTCATCGTCATTAAGTCGAAAAATGAAACTGCTGCACCCACAGGACGTTTGAGTCACTATGAGTGCTGTTGTCTCTTCAGGAACAATCAATGCTTGGACTTCAGGGTTTCCAATTTATTATTTTACAATGATTTCTAAAAAAAAAAAAAGGGAGAGAAATATACAATATGATGTCAAACAATGTAAATTATAAACTTATTAGAGAGCATACCTTTGCCAAGGACAGACTCTCTGTCTCCCTATCAACCTGCAGCAAATTACAAATAATTATGACCTTTAAAATTAAAGAGATACCCAACAGTTCCTTCAATGAGCAGCACTTTGGTGACTGGGGAGAAAAAACTCCCTCATTAACCGGAAGAAACCTCGAGAACCAGACTCAATGTGGGCGGCCATCTGCCTCCACCAGTTGGGGGGAGCAGAGAAAATGAAGATACCAGTTCCCTCAATATGATAATTTTATTCATCGAGATTCATTTGTTTTTCCTGCAACACCACAACTTCATGGAAATCTTTTTCATTTGGTTTTTGTGTAATCTTTCAAACAACAGACAGGTGAAACCAGAACTATATACTATATTCAAATATTTTACATTTGACTAAAGTAAAATGAAATTCATCTTGAACATCTAATCTGTTTGCTAACCGACAATCAAACAAGGCAAACTCACATTCTTCATGGGCAAACTCTGAGGGGTGAGGCCTCCACCGTGTGTCAGGCCTGCAGGCCTCTGTTGGGGGGGGGGGGGGGGGGGGGGGGGGGGTGTCAGGTGAGCTTACTTCCTGTATAGATTCTGTAGGTGGAGCCTCAGGAAGCAGAAGGTAAGGGAGGGAGGAGCTACAGGAAGAAGGAGGAGATTTTTTGTCCACAGGGAGAAAAGATTCTTACAACCTGCAAACTTAAATCCAGACGTACTTTAGAATCTGTGTTCAACTGTTTTGCAGATCAGAGAGGTGTCACCGGCCCTCCTCCTGACGCCTCCAAGTTTGAACCCACCAGCATCCTGGGATTTCCTGCACCGCTCATCGCCGAGCAGCTCACCAAGACGGAGACGGTCAGTTCACGTTTCAGCCTGAACACGACACGAAGCAAAAATATTGAGAATTGATGGTAAATTTTGTACAATTCAATAAGTAATATTTTATCTTTTTTTTATGATTCGGTTTATTCTGACAAGATACAGAATACAATGTGTTTGCATCCAAGCGCCTGCACCTGCATTTAAGATAAACTTAATTTATATAGCACCTTTCAAACCAGAGTTACAAGATGCTTTACAAGTTAAAAAGTGAAGGCAAGCAGTTTAAAGCTATTTGACGATCCAACAGTTTTAGAGCACAGATACAGAAAAACTAAAAGAAAAGAGTTAAAACAAGACAAAAAATTGATTTAAGATCGAAACAGGGAGAAAGCAAACCTGTAAAATTGTGTCTGTAAAAGAGGAGAAGCAGTCTGATCTCCTCAAGGCCGTCACTGACGACCTCGCGTGATGTCGAAAGATCTGAAGTGTACTTGAAAGCCAGTGAGGAGTAATAAGCTCTTTTAGCAGATAGTGAAAAGTCTGGCTGCTGCGTTTTGGCCCGAGCTGTACTTTACTCTGTTTGTCCAGGCAGGTGAAGCGAGAGCTGCGTCTATACAAACAAGAGCAAATGAGAGGATTAATGAAAATCTCCTGGATAAGAACATGCTGATCTTTGAAATGAGCTGAGGTTTGAGGTTTTTCACATTTCCAACCAGACACACAGAACACAGGTGCTTCTATGTGCAGGTATCGACTGTGTCAGGGCCTCAATATTCAGCTGCAGGAAATATGTAGATCAGTTCTGATATAATCTCAACCTCCCCTTTTCTATCATCTCGTTTTATCACTTCACGCCGTCGGCTGGTTTAACTGGTTTAGAATCATGAAAAAGAACAGAAAGGTGCCACCTGCTGAAACTAAACCTCCGTCAACGGGACGTTTATGCAGCGTGACGGCACAGGAAACTTCACATTCTTCATTCAGGGATTTTTTTTTGGGGAAAATTGTTTTATATATGTGAATATGCTGTCACTTCCCAGGAGCTGTTTGTCCGTCTGGTGCCGTACCACTGCCTCGGCTCACTGTGGTCGCAGAGGGATAAGAAGGGGAGGGAAGGCGTCTGTTGGTCCGTCCGGGCCACGGTGCGTCAGTTCAACAAGTTGGCCAATGCGGTTTTAGCATCCTGCCTTTGTCCGACGATGCTGCGCAGCCAGCAGAGAGCGCGGCTGCTGGAGAAATGGATCAGCGTGGCAGAGGTGAGTGGAACAAAAACCCCACAAGGTCACAGAAGCGATGCCATAAACATACATTTGTACAGTGTGGGAATGAAACACAGCGTCAGTCGGGGTTGCAACTCTTCCAAAACGCTCCACTGTGCATTTTCCTACAATAAACCCATTTAATCCCCGAACCATAATCCTCTTCCCGGGTCTCTGACTGTGCACACAGCCTCACAAAGTCACAGCCTGCTCGGCTTCTGCTGCGACTGTACTTGTGATTTCACTCAAATAAAGAGCTGAAAGCAAAACAAATTAATGAAGTTTTGATTCATGCTTCTCTGCTGCACATGAGCGCATCTGGCAGTTTTGATTTTTGAAGATAAAACGAGAAATCGGATGTGCACGCACCGTCTCATAGGCCTTAAGGAAAATGTACCCTGCGTGATTGGTACATACCGGTAATGTGCTGAGTCAAAACCATCTGACCTGGAGGCGAACAGCAAAAATGCAAATCTGCTTAAGAAACGACAGCTTTGTACGAGAGGAACCGTGGATTAACCGAGTGTTTTGGTTCCTGTGCACGATAATCAGCTTCTTTTAAAATACTGAGCGGTTTGCAGCAGTGACAGGTTATGCTCCCGTCCTCAGATGCTTGAGTCACTCGAGTGGTTTTTATTCCTTTCTCTCTGTGAACACAGCTTCAGCCGCTAATTCCTTTATGGAGCTGTGTTTGTCATCACATGCACATAAACACTCGCTCACACAGATTCGGTATCCTCTTGGGCGAAGCCAGATATCACTGGTGTGCTGCCAAAGCGCCAAGAACGTCCCCGGGTTTCTTTTGGAAGAAAAGCTCTTTTAGCGGTATACATTATTCAGCTCATGAGGCCGAGGCTGTAATTTAATACTCGGCAGAACTCAACCCCACAGGTGTTCTCACTTACATTGTGGGTATTCATCTGTGTGTGTGTGTATTCAACAGGAGTGCCGAGCCAGAAAGAACTTCTCCTCGCTGTACGCCATCGTGTCCGCTCTGCAGAGTAACCCCATCCACCGGCTGAGGAAGACGTGGCAGGACACCGACAGGTCCGTGACTGAACTACTCTCGCTTTTTACAGGGGAACAGAGATCCAAGGGTTTATTGTCATACGGACATAAAATAGTTTTGTTTCAAAGCAGCATAAAATGAGTGTCTCTTGAGAAAGACGTCCATAAGGGACACTTTGTGTAAAGACTGGTGATGTCACAGATATACAGTTATATTCTTTTTTATGTTATTGTCGAGATGCAGGTGGGAAATGGCTGAAATGTTCCAAAGTGCAAAACATGTTATAACATCGTAAAAGGAAACTCAGGACACTTTGACCAAACAAATTTCAATCTCATAAAGACGTAAATGTTTCTTTCCTTTAACGTAAATGAGAACCTGTCTCTTCACAACATTAAGCCAAAGGAGACACGTTTTGCACTTTTACATGAATGTGCGCTGGCTGTAAATAAACTTTGTCCTTTTACAGGGAGGCGGTGAGGAGATACGAGGAACTGTCAGAAATATTCTCAGAGAAGGACAACTACTCCCAGAGTCGAGAGCTCCTGAAGGAGGTGGGTTGTCGGAAATATAGTCTGTACACTTTTAGGTACAGAGGTAAAAAGGACATCGGGGTTCTGACCGGTATCACGTTTACTTTACTTTAATTTAACCACTTGTGTTGGTTCATGATGAAAATAACTGTTGGCCTGAAGGTTTCTCAGTTAAGGCTGTAAATAAAAATGGACGACATAGCTCTACTTCCTCCGACTGTACCGAACAGAAGCCAGAACATCCTGGACACGCTGGCCACCATCTTGAGCGGGAGACGATGGGGAGACGGAGCCGTGGCATCGAGGTCCTGTCGACCAATTAGTCTCAGTTGTCGATCGTGACATTTCGTCCCCGTTTCACGCAACTGAAGACACGTCCCTAACGTCCGCTAACATCATCTGGTGGTAGTCCGTCAGATTTACCTTTAGCCTCGGCGTACCATCGGGTTCGGCCTGGTTCATTGATCACAAGGACAAAACTATCGATGACGCTAACATCCACTGGTGATTGCTAACACCTGCTAACACCTGCTAACACCTGCTTAACCTAAATTCTTCTAGAAGACCTTCAAACGTACAAAGGGATGTTCACCATCTTCCTCTATTTTCTAAAATTCTGCTATCAAGTAAATAATTAAACCCAAACTTGGAAGAGAAATGATCATATTTTTTAGTTTGGTTCATGCCCTATTTGCTAACACGAAGCAGGCGGGGCTCTACGTTTGCAAACAGCCACCAGCAGGAGATGTTTCAGCTTCACTTCAGGGGGAGACGTCATGTCGTCCATCTTTGGATACAGTCCGTTACCGGGTCCAACACTTCTAGGTTACAGCCGTCGAGCCTCAAACTTCAGTACGGAAACACAAACTCATCGACTAACATCTAACATCCCGGTGACGAGCGGCTCATGATTTGAAGCGGCAGCGTGAGACGTTCATTAACTTCACACACTGTCAGGCTTCATCCTCTGAAAACAACTTTCACTGTTGGAGGTTTAAGACTTTCTTTAAAGACCGGAAACCAGTTTAATCTGGTTGAGTAGAAATGCCCTTATTCTGTCAACACGTTCCCTTCAGTGTGATGAGCCCGTCTGAAGAAGTGCATTATATTTAGTTTACACTGTCAGTGAGTTGGGGTGGTGGGGGGGGGATTAGCTGTGTTTTGATTTGCTGTGGAATGGTGCCGCGCGAGCATCAATACCTTTGCATTAGCTGTGATTTCTACACATACGATGCCCCCAAAGGAATTCAACCAAACAGATGCTTTCATTTCCAAAGCGTCCCTCTCGTCTCTGATGCCGGAGAAACACCATCGCCTTCTGTTGCCCTTTTTCCTGCACAACCACTCGCTTCCCTTCATCTCGGGGCTTGTGTTAAAATGAGTGACGAGCAGACAGGGTGCAAGATGAACGGTTCTAATAAAAGTTAGGGGAAAAGAAATGATTCACCGCTCCGTCACCGGAGCGCTTGACAGTGTAATAACACTTTATTATAGCGTGGTTATGATAGACTGTCTTCTCGGCTAATGTCAAGTTGCCGTGACAGATCTGCAGACTGAGCGGTGTTGAAGCACCGTTATTAATGCTATAAAAATTAATCAGAAAATTATTCATGCTCAGAGAAACTGGGCCTAACTGAATTGTTTTATTTCTTTCATTGACATATTGGTATTAGCTTTTATGTTTGGTGATTTTCACTGATTTGGAAACTTTTATTTAAATAATGAACAATGTGCACTTAGGTTTTATTTTATGAAAAAACATCTTTATTTTCTAATACAAGTTCTATATATTTGGTTGTATTTGATTTTTAGTTATATTTAGAATAAAGTTTATGGTAAAACTGTAAAATACCAAAGCTCAGTTATGCATTTCTTTGTCGTAAGGATTTGATAGATTAAGAACCATTGCCACATTATTTGTGTAAATTAAATCTGGATTGGATGGATATTGTTGTGATATGATTTAAACTGCTGTTTTCTAAGTGATGAATGAACTTTGACCTGCAGATGTTCTCTGGCTTTTGTTTTGCAGGAGGGAACGTCAAAGTTTGCCAACATTGACAGCAGGCTGAACAACAGACATCTTAATAAGGTAAGCAGAGAGGAAATTAAAAAACAATCCAGGCTCAGCTTCCGGGGAGGCCGCCTTGTTTGTGGAAGGTCACAGGGTTACAGATAATTAACTTACTCAACAACCACTTGAAAAGCACAGACTGTTGTTGTGCAGGTCAGCGCTCAGGTGTAAACACTTCTGATGACAAACGTCTCTCGAAAGGCTCCGTGTGGCCGCACAGTTTAACATTTGTGAATTATTCTGAGCGCGGTGTCAGATCGTTTTCATCAGCCAGATATTTCAGATTGTGTCACAGAGGAGCATCTTTAAATGACTCCAGTGTTTGTCACCGAGGCAAAACCTCAGATCTTCAGACACATAAAAAAGATCAATTTCCATGAAGAGAACGGCTCGTGTTTGGTTTGAATACCAAACATTTCAGCCTGAGGGATAGTTCACCCCCCACAGGCCTTTGTGGGAGACTTTGGAATATTTGGAAATGATGTAAGAGCCTGTAAAAGTTAGGGGACAAAGATACGGTATAATGTCTTTATAGAAATTATCTGTATTTTTATAGCTCATAAAGCAGCGGACGTGAGTCTTATTGTGTGTAGTACTCGTTCTGCTGTGCAAAGTTGTAGTATGACGCTGATATTTTTTGGACTGACGCCGATGGAGTAAAAAAGTTTTCATATCAGCACATATTGGACCTCATACACATCTGTGACAGGACGATAACGGCCGATAAAACCCGTCCAGCTGATTTACTTATCTGGGCTCTGGTTAAACGCACGTTAATAAAAAGCTGCATTGCTTTGCTGCAGGATTAATAATGGATTACATCCTAAAACTGCTTGAAAATAGTGTTTTCCTACAAAATTCAAACATCGATACTGATGTCACTTGTGCTGAGCGCGGCGGGATCACTGGTTTGATGGAGGGTTGTGAGAGGGATCGACCAGCATGCAGCAACCGAGTGGAACACAGAGCTGCCAGCTGTGTGTGTGTGTGTGTGTGTGTGCGCCTCAGTTTGAAAATAGCTGCAGGAGCTGCTCTGAAATCCCTCGCTGTCAAACTCTTTACGACGCGGACAGAAGACTCTGGGGAACTAACAAAACCTTTTCTTTGTTGTTGTTCTACCACAGTCCACCGCCCAGGGCACCGTGCCCTACCTGGGCATCTTCCTCACAGACCTCACCATGCTGGACACCGCCGTCAAAGACAGGCTCGACGTAAGTTCCTCTCGTCTCTAACGAGGCGAAACGGGGTCACAAATCTGGAAGCTGCTCTGTCTTTTACAATCCAACTTAAATTCTGTCACTTCCTCCGCAGAATGGCTACATCAACTTTGACAAAAGGAGAAGGGTGAGTATTGCAGTACGTTTTTGCTCTGAAAGATAAAGGTTAGAAGTTTAATACATTATCTATTTCCATGCTCTTAAAATTAACAGTCCCTAAACTAAGCTGATGCTTTCAACAAGTGAAGCAGCAAAAAAAGCTTTGCGGTGTTAAAAGAGTCTGACGGTAAGAATAGAAGCCCCCCCCCCCCCTGATCAAAACCCTGTGACCCTGAGAAAATAGGAGCCACGCTAAGAGCAGATACAGGAGGGGATGGTTTCACAGTGAGAGCATATCAGAGCGAGCCGAGGTAACAGAGTATCTGAGGGAGGAAATGATTAAGTGGAAGGTGCTGTGAAGTGAAAGAAGCTGCACAGTTATACTACACCAGTGAACGTGTGGGTGTGTGGTTTTTTTTTTTTTTAAACTTTGTGGTGATACAACTCTTTGTTTTTGCAGGAATTTGAGGTTTTGGCTCAAATCCGTCTCCTGCAGTCTTCCTGCAAAAACTGTGTTTTCAGCTCGGACGAGTCCTTCATGCTGTGGTATCACAGTGTTCCCACACTGACCGAGGAGGAGAGGTAAAGGTTCAGATGCCGATTACAAACCATGTGGAAGGCATTCATTCTTTACTCTCACTGAAATTAATATATTCTGTTAATTCCGATGATCTCTATCAGTTACAGACTGTCCAATGAAATTGAAGCGCCCAGCGAGCCGAGCCCACGCGGCCTCACTCCGACAGTCATCATCACACAGTGTTCAGAGTAAGAACCTGCTCTCTCTCTCTCTCTCACACACACACACAACGAACAATCATTATTTTCAACCTTAATTTGACTGTTTGTGAATTTCCTGGTGTCGGCAGCCTGAGCACCTCGCGGACGAGTCTGGCGGGCGACAGCGACAGCCTCTTTGACTTCCCCTCGCCCGTCAACAACCTGCTATCAAAACTCACAAAGGTAACATGTCGTTACTGATCTCACTCTTTCTGCTTTGGTCTCTGAGAGTTAGGTTCTCAGTCGTTATTATTGGATTCTAGAGGCCATGTATGAGATCAGTGTAGGTCGGTTCTACATCTCATGTAACATGAGATCTCGTGTAACATGAGATGTAGGACGAAGACAATTTGAAAGGTAAACAGAGAGTTAATTGCCCAAATGCAGATAATCATGGAGGCTGAGGCTCATCTGTTTCTCTGCTGCTTCCGTCTATTTTACTCAGAAACCTTTGGGAAGTCTCTCAGAAAACAAATCGAAAGCGAGCAGCAGTGTAATCAACACGTAAGAAAACAATCCTGCCCGGTCGTTAGTCTCCAGAAACAATCGTCACCAATGCCAGTTTTGTTCTGTTGCAGCATATGAGATCTCCATCTGTGTCCTGTCTGGATGTGGACACGTCCCCTTCCACCACAGACTCCACCCCCGCCACTCTGACTCCATCTACCCCCACGAAATCCCACCGCCGCTCGGCCTCCTGCGGCAACAACCCCCCCAACAAAGCGCAAGGGTCCGGGCCAGACATGCGGATCATCAGGATCGGGATGGACCTGCAGGATGGAAACCTCTACAAAAGCATTCTGGTAGGAACTCAAAGTGTTTGGTTCTAATGTACAGCAGCAGCCATGACACCGTAACACAGTACGTCCCGAATTATCTGTGACACGCTGCACTTATCAGCGAGGATCCCGTAATGATAGTGATCAGCATCAGATCCTTCGGGATAAAGTGGACGCAGGATGTCATTAGTGCAAATCAAGCCGTCCTAAAGTCACTGTTGTTTATCTCCCTCCTCCCCCATCAGGTTACGAGCAATGACAAGACCCCCACTGTGATCAGCTCCGCCTTAGAGAAGCACAATCAGGACCCCAAACAGACGTCCAAGTACGAGCTGATCCAGCTCCTGCCTGACGCAAAAGGTAAAGATATACAGCAAGGGTCCCTCGTTTCTCTGTCTTCCTTGGAGCGAGACACTGAGCCCTCAATCTCGGAGCCCGTCGGCTGTTGTCTGACGAGGAATTAGCCCCTGGGGACAATATTTTGGGTCTAGCCAGAAGATGTCCGGGCTAAGACTTGCAAAGTGAGATGCAAGGATAGAGGACACATCTACATCGATGCTCCTTGTCGGTGTTTTAGGCCCAGATGACGTTTTGGCTGCGGAAGATTGTTCTCACCTTTGAGGACGTGCACATACGAGATGGATTTTCTGCTTGGTGTCTAATTCACGGTCTAATTTAGCGAATACCAGTGTGATGTGGAAGCAGGAGACATTTTGTGTTTTTAATACGACAGTAACAGTAGAGGGATGACAAGAAACAAGTAAAGTACACGTCTCTGCCACCAGGACCCACCTTCCATTGTCACTTTCTGAGTATTGATGGTATCAGCGCCGTGGCCATTGAGAAGCTCTATTGAATTGTGTGTGTTTATCTCTTGATGCAGAACTGGTCATCCCCGCTACAGGAAACGTCTTCTACGCCATGACATCATCCAGCGTTGACTTCCTGTTGAGGAGGAAAGGCGGGAACACTCCTCTTGGCTCGCAGCCGATCAGCACAGAGACGAGCGCCACGTTTCCTCGAATCAAGGCCAAGGGGAGGAGGCTGGTCAGGAATCTGTTTTGACGTTAGATCTTCGTCAACTTTGACCTCTTCTCTTGTCGCCCCCCCCCCCCCGACGAACACACGGGGGAGATCCCTCAATGACGTGGCCTTCCCCGTGCAAAACGAGAAGCTACACATGCCTTTACCCCATGCTCCTCAGAAGCCTCTTCTACCAAAGCACAGAGACCAAGTACATCAGACATTTCAGAAGCTCCTGCGTTCACCAGAGCCGCCTGCTGCTGTCTTTCCAGTCTTTCTTTTCTCCAAACATTATGCATTGCGGATTCACATCCAGAGGAAGAGCGATGGAAGCCTCTCGCTGAGTGCTCTTGGTGCTGCCTCTGGACTCCCAGTCAGGTTGCACTTGGTGCATTGTTTTTTTTTTTTAAAGCTCATTCCAACTCAATGAATAAGATCTATATTAATTAACACCAAGAAATCCCTTGTTGTTGTCTGCCTCCGCTGTGAGTGATGTGTCCAAACGTTAGAGGAAGATTTAATCGGACTTTCTGCGATCACCCGTGAGGCCATCGAAGGATTTAAGACTGTTTTATTTGTGGGGGGGGAATTATAATGAAATCTTAACACACAGAACTTGTCAGATCTGGTTCTGGTTAACATATAGGACGATGCACGGATGGAAACAGATGCTAATGCATCTTCGTAGCAAAGCACTGGAGGTCGTCATTGGAGACATATTTGTTTTGTATATATTTATATATTTTGTACGTCTGTGTGATGTCGGCGTTGTGTTTACACCGGCAAGAAGCTCGATATGTCCAAACTGTCAACAGACTAATTCATCAAGGAATCTGTCTTCGCCTTTAAACTGGTCGGCAAGTCAACACAGCGAGTGATTAAGCTGCTAAAACCTTAAAGCAGCATTGATCCCTGTTTTTCTACATCACTGATTATTTGACTTTTCATATTGTGAAGGTCGAAGCTTTTCAACAGACACCAGAACACTATAGACTCTATAATGTAAGACGTAGAGCAAACAGACAGTGAACGAGTCAAACATCCTGCAGCTCAAGAGTCGGAGATCTTCTGTCAGAAGTCACAGGTTGTGTCTGAAATCACTCACTGATCACTATGTAGTGGTGTCCGAATGTCTTTTGTACACTGGACGTTTCCCACAATGCATCGTGAAGAGTAGCGCACATTTGATGGGCGCTAACCGAGCAATATATCCCATCACGCATTGCACTTGCGGCGACGGAGGCAGCAACAGCCCGACCTGTCGTGTAAATGTAAACAGAAGCAGAGCATCATAGCATAGAGAAAGAAATGTATTTCTACATTTAAAGATGATCATTCAATGTTTTTTTTTTACCTTTAAGTATTAATACTAAGTGTAAAATAAATGTTGAGAATTTACTGTGATATTTTCCACCAGCCGATGTTGTTGTGCGTCATCATCAGCAGATAAAATGTGCAGAGTAGTGTTGTTAAATCATTTCTTTTTTCCGATTAGCTCTCTATACAGTGAAGTAGGGAATAGTGAATGACTGGGTGATTTCAGACACGACCATAGACTCTGTATAAAGATGGCCGCCACGACAACTCCCCAAAAGTGAAGCCAAAATCTGGATCTGTTACGAAGTAAGCAAGAGACCAAACAAGGGCTAAAAGAATCATTCATCATTTGGACTAAAGCACTTCTTCAGCCGGTTGTAAGTGTTGGCAGCTGTGAGCCAAACCAAATTTAAAGGCAATAAAATGATGCATTGCTTATTTTGGTATATCTCTGCCCCTTAGTGGCCAAACATCTACCTGCTGCTTAAAAAAAAAACATTTCAAACTTATCGACTTTGCTTCACTGTTCAACCAAAACCCTTGAGGACAATGAGGAAAATGAAATTATTACCGCCACCACCGGTTTAACTTATTGACAGAGCATCAGTTTAATTTAATTCACGTGCGTTTCCCAGCAGCTCAGCAGGATCCATCTTTACATGTGTGTACGTGCAGCACAGAGCCTCACCTCTGCTTTCATGTTGTGCACCGACCTCAGCGCAGGTTTATAACACTCAACCTCAATCTTTTGACACAAGTCTCGTGACCTCTGGTTGTCGAGCTCCCTGCTCAGTGCCGGTGACGTCTGTTGCACATCGGCTGAGGCACTAGCGTGGCTGGACCAGGGAGAGGATTCTGGGTAATAATGTGTGTGCTAGCGTTAATGCTATGCTACTGATTGTTTTCTGTGCCTTTCTCTAAAAGGGTGCTCACCTTTCCCATGTTTGCATTAGAATGTATGCAGAACATGCGGAGGACACGCAGTCCCCTCCGGTGCTGTGTCGTCTCACATCAAAGCTATTTATGCACTACATACAGGATGTCCTATTTTTGTGGTAATAAATTTACTTTTATATGAATTAATTGCCTTTGACTGATTTGCTGCAACATATTCCAGGTTCAATAGAGACGTATTTTCGGTGCTGCTGAGCTTCACATGAAAAGAATTCAAACTGTCTACACATGTCATATTTGATGACATTTCTATTTTTCTCTTGGAAAAGGAAAACAACACAGCAGCTACAGAAGCACACCTCTGTTTGAGTCTTTGGTTTTTAATTTAGAGTCAAGACAGCCAGCATCTTATTCTTCAAGCGAATTTTCAAGATCAGAATGAGAACGATGAACAAAACCAAAATATTTCTGCTTATATCAGGAAAGCACTTTCCCAATCAAACAAACATTCATTTAACACAAAGTATTAAACCGCCCCCCTCATGCCATCATTGTCAGTGTGTCTGTGAGTGTTGACGGTAAAATGTGCAATTAATCCAACGTTGTTCATTAGTTTCAACAAGCAAAGCATCCCTGAGAACACACAATCCACAAAGCAGCTCATTTTGATTTAAACAGGAAAAAGTCAAGAGTTTATGAAGCAGAACTCGTTCACGTCGCAATTTCTCTCTTCAGTCTCAGTCAAAACTGGATGAAGGCTGAAAAGACACAGATGCTTTCATTTCATGAGAAAAGCTCTGTGTCAAGGCTGGATTTTTATTTTTTTTTGTTATTGCTCAATGTGATGCACTTTGAGGGTTTTGTGTTTTTCAAAATGAACATCGTAGTTCCTAAAAAATCCCGACAGATTGTGTTCCTCGTTCTCCTCCAGCTCTGTTCTGTTTGCATTACGTCCAGAGGAGGGTGTAGCAGCCTTTCATACCACAGATTAAAATCATTCTGAACAAGTTAAATGTTTTTCTGTGACATAAAGGCTCTGGTTTTTCTAAATCAGCGTCTTATTGTGAGTCATGGGATCTCACACACACACTTGTATTTCTTACCAAACGACACCCCTGCAGTCCATACTACATTTTTTGTCCATGATTGGCTTTTAATAAATTACCTAAATGTTTTTATTTTGCTTATAGTCGTGAATATTTAATGTTATAGAAACATTAACACATTTATGCTCTCGGAGCACATTGTTAAAAATGCAGTGTTCTTGAGAGTTAAAATGAAATTTGTGTTTTTAGTTGCCTTTGACGAAACAGCACCATAAACCCACATAATCTTGGGACAAACGTTTTAGAGGGACAGACGTCTCTGTAATATGAGCAGCACAATTTGTTTAAAAGGACTTTAGAAG
This sequence comes from Paralichthys olivaceus, assembly GCF_024713975.1. Classification (NCBI taxonomy): domain Eukaryota; kingdom Metazoa; phylum Chordata; class Actinopteri; order Pleuronectiformes; family Paralichthyidae; genus Paralichthys; species Paralichthys olivaceus. The sequence goes on from NC_091105.1 coordinate 2,364,542, forward strand.
AGAGCACAGGATCTGGACAGAACCGATCAGCGACGTTCAAGTACCGGTGCTGCATTGCTCGTATATTTTTCTAACGGAATAATCTTTTAACTGTAAGAATATCAAAGTTTTGGTTTTCTTATGGTAACCGCTGTAGTAGATCTGATTTGTCTTTGAATATGAAAAGTTAATCCCAGGAGCACGATTCATTTTTCACAGAGACTGATGAAAGGAATGTCGAACGAGAGGCTGCAGAAGTTACATTTTCCAGGACGTAAGACAAGAACTACAACTTGTTTTGACCCAAATGAGATTCCTCGGGCCCAGTTGAGCCACCTGTCTCAAGCAGGGCATGGGATGCTTGCTCCTCCACAATCCTCACACTGTAAAGCTGCTGTCCGGTAAGCCTTCCACACCACGGGGTTCTGCAGACACACTGTGCCTCCCCCTCGCTTCTCCTCCGCCTCGTTCCGGTTAATGTCTCCAACACACGCCCAGCCTCCTCCGACACCCTCCCCAGCCGCCTTGGAACTGACGGCCCACTTGGAGTGGTCCTGGCTTGTCTTGTACGTGAACGTCTGCCCCGGGTTGAGGAGGTTGATGTCCAGGACCTTCCAGCCCAGCGAGCAGTCGGAGGGGAGGATGCCCCTGGAGCGAATCCAGAACTGGACCAGGAGGTCTGACTGGAGGGTCGGGGCCACCCAGGAGTGGTAGAGGTCTGACAAGACATGAGGATGATTAAATTAGACATTATCACGAAACACTCGTCTGTTTATATCAGCAAAAAAGCTGAACGTGAACTAAACTTCTTCAAGTTGTACCATTGTTAAAAGAGGCTCCTTTGGCAAAGCTGATGAAGTTTGTTCCACCCTTCGAGGTCAAAGTCACGCTGCGGTTGGACACAGGTTTGACGTGTGGAAAGATGTGACCGGACAGACGTTTTTCCCCGCAGACGGCAGCCAGCGAAGGCACCAGTGACACAAAGGACTCTGGGACATCGCAGTCGTACACGTGAGGCTGATTGATCTGCAGCTGCTCTCCTGTTGTGCAAAACAAAGTAGATTTGAGGAAAACGCTGCTAACTGAATCTTATAAGTAAAGTATTTAAGATCATTTTAGATTTTCATTTCACACATCACATGTTCACGGTCTTCTAATAAAATCCTCCCTGTTTGATTGTAATGTGAAACAGCAGTGATACAAAGAAAAGAGAAAAACTACATAACGTTCTCTTTACTGTAAGTTATACAGTAACTCGTGTCAGTGCCATGTTTTCTGTACAGTTATTGGAGGAATTAAACACCACAGCCAATAAGTATGTTTCCTGAGACAGTTACACACACACACACACAATAAATGATAATATTTTTTTCTGCTAAAATCAAACCAGTACACACTTTATTGCAGCACTTCACTGTAACTTTGACCTCAACACATTACGCTCTTCAGCTGCTTAGTGTCAATTAGTGCTACAGCTGATGATTACTTTTCATCGTTATTTAATCACCCCATTATTTTCCAATTGAATGACTCCTCTTTTAAAACGTGTCGGTAAGCATCACAGCTCATGACGGACAGTTTGTATCGTCCCGGGAAAACACCTGTTCTACACTGAGTCTAAAAAGGTATCAAACACAGAAAAGCACCAAATCCTCACATTTTAGAAGCTGGATCTGGAGAATGTTTATCATTTTTGGCCGTAATCACTGGTTCTTGTTGCCTTTAGAATAAATAGTCACAATATTGGTATTGTAACAAACTAATCCTCTACATTTTCTTTTAACATATCAGTCCTCGTATCATGCATAGGTAGCATGTATGATCATAGGAGTGTTAACTCGCGGTTTGGGTTCATTAATGTGCAAATTCATGCTGCAAGGTGCTCAGCATGAAACATGACCGGGCTGCGATCACCTTCTGCCGCTCGACACCACATATATGCGCCGTGTGTTCCTCGACGCCACGGAAACTGTCACACTCTCAACATCCCAGCTGGAGAGGCGAGAATCTGAAGGAGCGAATGCCTGCCGCAGTGCGAGGGCCAATATCTCTATGGTTACAAACCTCAATCTAATTACATTACCCCAGGCACTGCTACAGCAAGTGTGCCAACTGCCGGGTCTGCCAGGGAACTGCAGAGGCAGCGCGGTGACATGGTGATGACACCTGTTTACGCTGATTGTCTTGGATGGGGATTGTTGCTGTTGTGTCAATACCTGACTGGATTATTAAGTGCGACAATGAGACGATGATGTCAGAAGTAATCCCTCTCAAAACGAGACAGCTTGTATAAAAAAATGATTTGATAGCTTCACTGAAAACACAACCTGTGATTCAATAACTTTAGAAACAGAGGACGGTGGTTTTAGTTTCCTATATACACTATATATATATATATATATATATATAAGAAAGCTTAATACATAAACCACAGTATGTGCCTATTTACATCTATAATCTTAAACCCAAAATGCAGCATTTTAAATTCTATAACAGCAGGATGTTTCAATTTGCTGCCACAAATTAAAATCTTAACTATTTTCCTTGTTTATTAGAGCAAGTCAGACACAAGGCACAGTGGGAATCTTCATTAACTTCCTGGTTATAACTCTGACGTGATAAAAGCACCTGTTTAAACCTCCATCAGGGCTGACAGCATTTTTCTAACAACACATCTGCACTAGAAGTCCACGGGGGGGGGACTCCGGTCTTACCAATGGTCTGGAAGCGTTCCAGTGGGTAGGTGACGCAGATGAAGTTTTGTCCGTTGTTCACGCCGCTGTCGGGGTAGTAATACTCTCCCGTCTGTCGTACAGGGGGGAACTGAGGGGTACTGTGTACCAACCAGAAGCCCTGATTTTTATCAAGCAGCACAACCCCTGAGGAATCAGAGACATTACGAATGTAAGTAAATTAGAACAAACAATTCAACATATAGGAGAGACAGACATTTTTTAAATGCACTAGTATATTGGAATCTGGAAGGGAAACTGGAATTGAAACATTTGTTGTCCTTATTTCCTCATTTTGACTAATAAATTAAATCTTCAGCAGCTTGTCGGGGCTGTAAGAGCATTAGAGCAGGACTGTTCTGGTTTTCACCTTTCGTGTGCCCCCCTCCCTTCCCACTGTTGTCATCCCATCTGCCACCAAGGTTCTTAGTCGGGCTCTGGTCGTTGTAAAGGACATACGCTACCTCTGTGTTCTGTGAAGAGGAGAGAGAAGAATCACGTTTAATCTGAAATCCAAAATAAACGCTCAAAGGTTTAAGTACAAACTCGTGTTTTGTATCTTGTGGTTGAAACTTTCGTATTAATGTTTCCACAGTTGCTGTGAGAAAAACTGGATGAAAATTAACTTTTAAATAAAAATGTCAGTGGGTAAAATGTCAGAAAAAAACAGAAGTGGGTAAAAATAAATCGAATCTGCTTTTAATATTCTGCTGATGTCTGGAAGACGTTTTTGGTCTTTACTGCTCGTGTTGCTTCGGTAACTGCAGCGAGCTAATGAGGAACCAAATAAATAAACAAATAATGATTCTGAACGAAATCTAATATTATCACATGTAAGATACAGGGAACTAAAAAAAAGACTATTTCACATCACTAATCATATTTTTAAGACACAAATAAAGAGGAACTGAAAACTGTCAAGTCATTTCAACACGCGTCTCTCTCTCTCACTTTCATCTTGGTCATTTCATGGAACATAAACTTCAATTCTCATGAAAACTGACTTTATTTAATTTGTTGCACCAGACAGAAGCCGACCTTTCCTTGTGAGTACAGTTGTCCGACTGTCCTGCCCAAGGCTCCCGTCGTGTCGTTCACTGTCACCTTCCCATCAGTCCATCCTTCACTCCCTTTGTCCATCAGTAAATACAGTTCCCCCCTTGTAGGAGACTTTTTGCCATGTTGTTTAGGCAGCTTGTACAGATAGAACCTAACTCAGAGAAAGACAGAGAGGGAGACATTTTGAGGATGTATATGTTGGAACTTCTGACATTGCTGCATGGCTGAACATTGTAGAGTTTTAAATTACTATTTCATCTTTGTAGGACATTTGTGAGGCATAACTGTGTTTATGTAAAAGCTTGTTTTGTCCAGGGCTGTAAATAATCAATTACCAGTCCACAGCTTCTCCTTTGTCATTGTAGCAGCTGATTGGTGAGCTGCCACCCTCTACTGGCACCAAGAAGATCAGCAGGGACAGCAACAGAAACATCTGGGAAAAAATAATTAAATGAATACAGGTACGTTGGTATTGTTTGTGAATTAAAGTGTAGCTTCACCTTCTATTGAAGCTAATGTGCCGATACATGGTCAACTGTTTCTCTTGTTTCTACAAACAGTTTCCAGAAATAGATGTAAGTGATGAGGAACAGAATCCGTCGTAGATAACATTGGGTTTCAGCTCTCTGACAAAAGTGGGAATCGTTCAGTCACAACTTCCCTCTTGTGTCTCAAGAACTGTGTTTCTACTTGAATTGTCTAATTCAGACTTTGAATTAACCTAAATTAACTTCAGCTGGTTTCTGAGGCCAGGGTGAACAGGAGGGGAATGTTGAAGCAATCAGCGATGCCCATCATACCTGTGCACATGTGTGTAATTTGTTTTGAAGATAAGACACAACCTCTCCACAGTTCCTCTTTAAGAACCTAAACTAAAGTCTTGGATTGTAGTTTTTTCTTAACTTTAAAAAAATATATGTCCAAGTTTTAAGTTAAACCTTCCTCAATATTAGGATTTTTCCACCAGTTATTATAAAGATCCAATTAAACAGAACAGAATATAAGAGCAAGTTAAGTTATCCAGCCAAGTCTAAAGCTGCTGTATACACAGAGAAGTGAATGAATACAAATCTGTTATTTTAATATCAAATTTGTCTTTTATTGGTCTTTTTAAATAACTGTTGTAAAATACACGATTAAACACTTAAAATGCCTTTATATCTGTTTACATCTACACGATATGTTATAAGATAAAACCCACTAATTAAATGTTTATCTAAAGTGAAGTTTAATAAAGTCTTTACTTAATGTGAAAGGTGTGAGCATTTATTAATGTCCAAAGTAATTAAACACTGAAGTTAAAAGATGTAATGGAGTAAAAGAAACTATACTTTGCCTCTGAAGTGTAGTACAGTAGACGCATGAGATAAAGTACCTTATAATGGGGCTTGAATGCAGAACTTGAAGAACTTCACTACAAGTTTCAGTCGCACTTTCTTGAAGTACAAAAACATATTTACAACTTCAGTAAATCTCCAGAGCCTGATGATGTGTTGAGTTGTGTTGAGAGTTTGAAACTCACCTCTGACTGGACGGCTGTTTCCTCCGCAGTGTCTGTTCACCGGATCTCAGGAGAAAAAGTTTCACTCAAGTTTCCAAACTTTTTATCCAGTTTCATCTTCAGCCACATCCTGGTTCTTTTAGAGCTGAGACCTCACGAGCAGGATGAGTCACTGGCGTATGGGGAACTACACGCTGGCTAACAACAAGCTAGCTAACAACAAACTAGCTGACAACAAGCTAGCTAACAACAAACTAGCTAACAACAAACTAGCTGACAACAAACTAGCTGACAACAAGCTAGCTGACAACAAGCTAGCTGACAACAAGCTAGCTGACAACAAGCTAGCAGCCACAAAATAACAACAGTTATTTACAGTCACAGTGGAAAATAAAAGACAAAGTGAGCGCTGTAGTTTCTACGACACCGGGGACTCGTGTCGGGTACAAATGACGGAGTAGATGTGACGTTTGACATTTTTAAACTCTCCGGAAATGTCCTCGCTTCTGTCTCATCCTTCTATAAACACCCGGGTGACGTCGCCAAGTGGGCGCGGCCATGTTGTCAAGCCACAAATAAAATGTAATAGAATGAAAAATATAAATATATGTAGGTGACACACATAATATAACATAACGTGATATAATATCATTTAATCTAATGTGATATCATAATAATTGTCTTGACTGCGGAGCGACACACCCCTGGTTGACCTTGTTAGTTATCTGTCTTACCCTTTGTGTAAGGTTTCAACTTTATTTGTCACATGCAGGTGAACACAGGGTCAACGGTACAGTGAAAGATGTCGGACAGGAAGAGACCGCTCAGCTCAGCAGTGCAAAAGTTAAATTAAAATACAAGCAAGGTAGAAAGAGCTCACTATGAGAAATAAAAAAAGAGTCAAACATAATACAAAAACAGTGTGGCAACTTTAACTGTGTGGAGCGTGTGTGAAGAGCTATTGCACATGTGTGTGCATAATTATGGCACACATGATGTTTATGTCCACATTAGGAGCGAAACATAAACCTGATTTAATTTGCTGTTGTTTATTCCAGTTTCATTCAGTGGTTTCATTATTGTCACATGTTTTTCTTCTGCTCCGCCTCTGTCCCTCTTCTTTGTCTGACATGTTTACGGCCTCTCATTTTACTCGATGATTGGGAGCAGACTCAGCAGAGGCATTCCAAAGAAGGTTAGTTGCTCACCCTTATTTATGAAACGATTTCAAATAATTCAACAAAAAATTCATCCCCTCGTCACCCTGCTGCAAATCACCACCTTTATATCTCAACCCACATTGCCTGTCTGTCTTCACTGTGCATTAAAATACCCATTTCTCCTCTGATCTGAGTCCACTGAGTTCACGTCGGACCAGAGGAGGTCACAGGAGGACACTTCTGCCCGGGGACACAAAGTTGCCCAGGTTATTGCATGTGTGACATTGTGCAAGCTATATTTTGACTTTAAAACAGGAAGATGGATCATGCAGCAAATACAGGCAGAGTAATCAACTGTGAACTTCACAGTTACTGACATATTTATGTCAACACTGGTTTGACAGAGTTCTCTCTACAAAATACACACATTATATATATTTGACCAGAAATACGTTTTTACAGCTACTTAAATAAATAGTCACTGTTTGCCTCTAGGATTCAGTTGTGTAAACCAAAATCAGGAAGTTTAAGATAACAACTTTTTTTTTTGTTCATTTATTTCTGTAAAAAATTAACACATTTATCTTTGACTCCTCATTTGTTAAATACTGTAAAATGGACGTCACAAGCGCCTTTATTTATGTGTGAATGTTCTGATGAGTCTGCATCAGGAAGCTTGTGAAAGATCAAACCGATATCGAGTATGTGAATGATGATGAAAATTACAGTGTCACTGAGATAAGGTGTTAGAAAATAAAAACAAAGGAAAGAATACATGCTCCAATGATAAAATGATATCTTCATTAGAGTGTGTGTTAGATCTCTTTTTGACAAATTAAAAAAAGTTGATAAATGAAACTGGCTCAGGTAAATTTTCTGTTTATCATTGGAGGAGAATCATCTACATGCACTGAAGCCCTGTGTGGCCTCGGAGCTTTCATCTCCTCCACACAACTGTTCTTTTAATGTCCACTGTAGAAAAAAAGGAGAACAAACTGACATCAGTACGTCTCCTCCACATCGAGAACAGGAACACACACGCAGAACCTTTCAGCCACTTGCTGCAGACTTTCAACACGATGCAAAATGTGTCCAAAAGAAAGCTCGTCTGCTGATCTTATTTACGAGGGAATGAAAAAAACTCAACTAGAAGTAAACTTCACAATTTCATCAGGAACGTTGCTCAAGTCGTGTTAACAGATCTGTTGCTCAAGCTATTTTGCTACAATCTCAACAGTTTTAACACTGACAAACACAATCAAGCTAATAATTCCCTAAAACAAAGCGTCATCAGGGTCAGCAAAACCCCTCTTTTAACAGGAAATCTGACTAAAAAGGCTACAATACTGGAATGGCATCCACCGTAGCCGCAGTTTTAGTTTGGTTTTCCGTTTCAGGTTTCCAGCATGCGTGGTAGTTCAGTTCTCTGCTCATCCATGCGTCCACCCTGGACCCTCAGGAGCAGGGAGAAGAAGTCCTCATCGTCCATGGGACCTGGAGCTCTGCTGCGCTGGTCCTCCAGTCTGCCCTGGGCCTGTGAGTGGAAGAAAAACAGGACAGTGAAACCCTGAAATTATAGTTAAAAATAAAGTCTGCCTCGACTGGAGACTTGAGAATGTGAAAACATCTTCCATCAGTTCTGTTTGCTTACCTGGGTCGTGAGAATCATATTATACAGATCCTCTTTGGGCACAGGAACCGGAGCGGATTTTCTCACAAAAGACATTTGCTTTAAGCTGCCTCTGAAAGTCCTGGCTTTTGGTTTTGGCGGTGGCGACCTTTCGAGCTGCGCCCTCTGGTCATCAAGCCGGCGGGCTTGAGCTGTGGCCACCAGCTCAAAAAACTCCTCTTTTTGCAGTGAAGTCATGGACGAAAAGACGACTGTGGAGAAATGAGAGATAAAAGAGCTTTGGACGGTCAGACAGCAGGAGATTTTAAGTGGTCGTTGGTCCAGAAAAGACTTGGAAACGTGGTAACAGCACAAAACATTCTTGAGTCAAGTTGTAGTTTGATGTTGTTTCAGCTTGGTCAGCATGAGTCAGCTCCACCACATGGAAACAAATGCAACAGCTGTGCTGGTTTCATCAACTTACTACAAAAAAAAAAAAGTGCTCTCACCTCTGTGGGCTGGTTTGGATGTGCTGGGCTCAGAGTGGCACCTCCGCCTCCCGATCCGGCCCTCCAGCATGAAGGAGCAGCGCTGGTCATTGAGCCGTCTCCCCTCCTGAAGGGTGCAGAGCAGCTCGTACAGTGCATCGGGGAAGTCAGGGGTTAACCGGTGAGCCTGAAAATAACGTGGGATGGTGGCAGGAGAAGAAGAAAAAAAAAGAATGAGGGCGGGAGGAAAGGTTTCTCAGCAAGTGGCGCAGACTGTTTGTTGGCACAGCAAAAGAATTCACTTGACTCCTACGTACTCCCACATGCTCAGTAACAAAATGATACCTGCTGTTTTTCCATCACAACATCGTACATGGTGGCTGGTGGTAAAGTCAAGAGCATTACTCTTTGTGCACTGCATGAACTGCTGAGTGAGTTGCTAATAGAGGTAATCTCAGGGCACGAGTTACAATTCCAGCAGTTTACAAACCTCTTTTGGATCCTCATCTTGGCTCTGTGTCGCTTTGGGTTGTTGCTCGGGTACATTTAACCTCTTTACGTCCAGTTGAGGGTCATTTGGTTTCTTTCCATCCTCTGTGGCTCCAGGTTTCACTGATTTTTCATGAATCCTCATCACCTCATCTGTCTGCGCTTCCCTTTTCGGTCCATTATTCACGTTCTCAGTGTCTTCCTGTTTGTCCTCTTCATCCTCTCCTGTCTGGTCACCCTCTGTGTTGGTGCGTTGTTTCTCCAGGCTCCGCTCCTCCAAACACATTTGACTCACTGTGACTTCTTCATTCTTGCCCTCCCCAGTGTGCTCCTCTTCGTCTCTCAGAGCCAACTCTGCACCGGAGCGCGGTGCGATTTCAGCCAAGCCGATCATTGTGCCTTTTTCAGCGACACCCTCAATTATGTCTCCTGCTCCTGTGATGACGAGAGGACTCGGCAGCCCCTCTTCAGCCATTTCAGCTTTGATCACGGTGAAGTCTTTTAATCTCCCTGTCAAACCCTGGCCAGAAAACACACAGACACAGAGGTTGGGGTCAAAGATTTGGAGAACCTCATTGTTGATCCATCGGAGGAAAAAAGTCAACAATCACCAGATACACTCAACACAGAAGTGACTTTACAAGAAGACTGCTATAGAGCAGCTGTGCCTTTGTCTTGTAAGGAAATTCTCAAGAAACAAGTTCGGCAGGTTCCAGCATGTTGACTACATGTGTTTAAGCTGAAGATCCAACCTTAAGCAGTGTACTGCTGTTACCTGTATGTCAACACCACTGTGTGACGATATGATCGGAAACTTTTAGTCCCTCGCTGATGATATCTTTTCACTCTAAATCTTGTATTCCCAGATTCTTTTGCCCCCAAAGGTTTGTGAACCATACCGTCATTAATCTGTCATTTCTTCCTTACCTGTTTTGTTGAAAATGTTTCCGTTCAAATCATCATCTCTTGAAGTCACAACAGACGGAGCACAGCATTGTTGGCCTGAGACCTGCCAAAACCTTTAGAAGAAGAGAAAATGAAGGGTTTCACACGCCGACGTGATAAGCTCTCGCCCTGTCTGTCTGCTCTTTTCACCTTCACTCTGTCGACTCCTCTCTTCCTGTTCCTCTTACCAAAGCCCACCCCCTATTTATTTGGCCCCCTGGCAAGTCATGCTAATGTGACTTATCACCAGTAAATGCAGAGCAAATCTCCACTGTGTGTTTGAATAGTCTATGTACCGTACAAAGCAACGTTTTTAAAAAATAATCTGAGATGGAGTCAAAGCTGTCACAGCATCTGTGAGCAGCCGCTGCTTTTACTGCTGCTCACTTGATTATGTCAGACCTGACTGCAACGTGTTGAAACAGGCGCACACACAGTTTTTCTGATGGGGTTGTGGTTTTGGCTCACATCCTGTTGACGTGCAGCTAAAAGGAGAAGTCGACTCAAACCGGTTAGAGAAGCTGCTGAAGTGAGATTATCACTTTAAACCTAAGAAATTTTGATGAAGGACTAGCTTCACTATGAGGGCAACAGAGCACAGGATATTTTAATTTAATTTGGATGTGATTTGTTTCATAGATGGATGGATGGATGGATGATAGATAGATAGATAGATAGATAGATAGATAGATAGATAGATAGATAGATAGATAGATAGATAGATAGATAGATAGATAGATAGATGTGCCAATGGAGATACTGACAATACAAATAATTTAAGTATAGGTGTATTGAATAAAGTATTGAAACCAGATATAAATACAGATTTAAAGATAAACAACCTATTCACACACACCACCTCACACTCTCTGATGTGTTGTTGTTGTTGTTGTGTTGTGTTGTGTTCACTTCCTCCACATGCTGCAGTGTGTTCACATGACCTGTACCTGTTCCTCCCGTCCATCGCTAGGGGACTCAGCCCTGTGAGATGTCTCTCTCCGGTCGTGGTGTCCGTGTTCGTGTGTGTGTCTGTGATCACGGTCTGTGAGCAGCAGTCGTCGCCACTGTGCGTCGCTGAAGATGTTGCAGCAGCAGCAGCCTCTGACAGGCAACGGGCCCTCCAATGGCCGGGGACTCGGTTTGAGCGGCCACCCCGGGATGCACGCGCTCAACTCGGTGCACCAAGCCTCCCAGCGCCGGTCCGACGGAGGGGACGCGGGCCTCGAGGGCTCGGAGAACGGACACGAATCCCGCAGAGACATCGGCGACATTCTGCAGCAGATCATGACCATCACCGACCAAAGTTTGGACGAGGCACAAGCAAAGTGAGCGACAACTTGTTTTTGATGCGCTCGCTTTCTGTTTTTCTCCGATTTGTCGAAGGGAAAGTTTCCTGAACTTCGATCCGTTGTTTGGGTTGTTTAGCCCGTAGCTAATCGTGTAGCTCACTGCAGCGAGAGGAAACTTAAGTTTTTATTTTATTTTATTGTGACCAATTCAAATGAATTATTATCCACGCGCAAACATTGTTCTTCTTCTTTTAGCAGCTTTGGTCCACAACGTAGCCATTGTTAGCCTCCTCGGCTAACTAGCTAAGGCAGCTAACAGCTAGCTGCTAGGAGGCTAATGCAAACGTTAAACAACGGGGTTATACGCCTAAACTAGTCGTTAGTTATCCCCCTAACCAATGAGAGAGTACGAGTTAACTAGCTGGTTATCGTATTCGGGCTGTTTATCAGTTTAACAGTCGCCCTCTTATCTCAAGGCTAGACGCGAAGCTAACGTGTGCTACATTAGCCACGCTAAAGGTTCTGTCACTCAAATCTGTGTTTTTTTTGTTTTGGGTCCTTTCACTGGAACCAGAGGCTCTTCACGCTTCACGTGTTTTTATTGTGTCGTTCACAGGAAACACGCACTCAACTGTCACCGCATGAAACCCGCGTTATTCAGCGTGTTGTGTGAGATCAAGGAGAAAACTGGTACGTTCGTGTTTCTGTGCACATCAATGTTGACAATGGTGGAGTCGAGCACCAGGCTGGTGCTTGTGTGTTTTGGCTTTTTGGGCTCATTACAGCTTCGTCCCCACTGTGTCCCCACTGTGTCCACACTATGAACTGTGTCCCCACTGTGTCCACACTACACACTGTGTCCCCATTGTGTCCACACTACACACTGTGTCCCCACTGTGTCCACACTATGAACTGTGTCCCCACTGTGTCCACACTACACACTGTGTCCCCACTGTGTCCACACTACACACTGTGTCCCTGATGATAGACACAAGGACTTCGACTCTGTTTGACATTAACACTCGATATTGTTATTTGCAGCATCAGACACTAACTGACATCATCATCATCATCATCACACAGTTCTTATGTAAACTTCAGTTTAAAAATAGATGCTAAAGACAACAGCTGGATAAACAGACACAAGCAGGGGAACGCAGCGCATGTTACTGCTGGTCGCTCGAGCGCTTTGTGTTCATAACACAGCGCCAGAGTCGAACATATAGGGGATTACCTGCTAATGTGTATGGCAGTGACAGATGAGATGGTTGTGAGCAATGCTGCCAGGAGAAACTAGAAACTTATAAAGGATGGTGCTCTCTTTATATCTGCATCTATTTATAATTCTATTTGTAATTCATCTTTTTCAGTTAGCACCGTCAGACCTGCAACAAACACTGTGTTGCTATCTATGAAGCTCATCATCTTGTAATGGGCTCAATGTAAAATAATCTCACCCTTCACAAATCCACCCGAAGACAGATAGAGAGAAACACCTGTTTTATATTGGTGAGAAGTTCTGTAAGAGAAACTGACCATCAAACATTTATTTATTGAAATCTTTACAAGAACGCCTTAAATTTAACTTGGCGAATGCTGGAAAAGACAATTTAAGTTTGTTCTTTTTTCTTGATCTTTAATGGTATGAATTTAAAATAGATTCTAAGATGCTGTGATCACGTTCCACTTTTGCTCCAACTAAACTGCAACTCACTCGGCCCAGAAACAGGATGTTCCGACATGGAGGTTATAAATAAATATTGAGCAGAGTAACAACAAACAGAACAAAGTGTATGGGAACAATTTAGATAACAGAATAACGACCTCTCCGTTTTCAAACACAGTGCATCGTGGTTTCTGTCGGCTGACTGGGCACATTTGAAGGACAAAGGTTTTACAGAATCCAGGAGTGTCAGTGACACAAGAAAAGCGTGCTTGAATTAATCAGTTTTACAGGCTTCAATTCAAGATAATGGCGTTGAGTGTATTCAATTGTTTGAAGGAGGGAAGTGTATTGCCCGTTAAAACAGTTCCATTCATTCTGTCAGTGTTTGCCAAACACAACCTATAGACTGTGACATTTTATTGACAGGTCTGTCAATGAGGAATAACCAGGAGGAGGAGCCTCAAGATCCTCAGCTGGTGCGATTGGACAACATGTTGTTGGCGGAGGGTGTGGCGGGGCCGGAGAAGGGTGGCGGTGCCGCTGCTGCTGTGTCGGCAGCCACCAGCTCGGGAGGGATGTCACCTGACAGCACGCTCGAGCACTCCGACTACAAAAGCAAGTTGAGCCAGATTCGCAGTATCTACCACACTGAGCTGGAGAAGTATGAGCAGGTATCGTGTCGCAACAGGAGATGAGCACTGACATTGCCTGTGCACGCTTGCTTGTACTAGAGCTGCTCACCCGAAACATAATCCACTGGCATGTTAGTTCTAGAGTTCACAGCAGATAACTGTTCCTTGCCAGGGAATTCTCCTTTGTCTTTAAGTTGCTGATCAAAACACACCAGACAGGTACAAGCTTCATGTCACAAATTCCAACCTGCACTTAAGTCCTAATTGTTGCTGTTATTCAAAACACCATTCAGATATGTTATGAAATACATGTTTCCTGTTGAATTTACTGCACATTTAAAACACAGCGTAAGTTGCTTTTATGCTTATACTTGTTTATACTTGTACTAATATTATAATATTAGAAAAAAAATCTTTCAAGATGATTTAGTCCTGTGCAATGTCTCTTTAACTGTGATCATTATAAGTCAGCTTGAACTTACACAGAAATTTATTTTATTCTAAACTTTGAAATGGAACACTAGAATCTGTTGCAATAAATTGGATTATATTGGAAATGTGTATATAATGAAATGTAATGTACATGTTTATTATTTACAGCCTTCAGAATGCTAAATCGTGACATGACATTTCAGATTAGACTGTGATAAATCAAAGCAAACCAATATAAAATAATACTTGCTAGCTTCACTGCTTGGCACACTTCTGTCCTTCACTGTCTGTCCTCTCGTGCCCTGCCCCACCCAGGCGTGCACTGAATTCACCACCCATGTGATGAACCTGCTGAGGGAGCAGTCGCGCACGCGGCCCGTGACCCCGCGCGAGATCGAGCGCATGGTGGCCATCATTCACCGCAAGTTCAGCTCGATCCAGACTCAGCTGAAGCAGAGCACTTGTGAGGCAGTCATGATCCTGAGGTCCCGCTTCCTGGATGCTAGGTGTGTGGGTTTTATTTATTTTTCTAAATAATGATTTATAAGTGCTGTTTATGTTTCCGCCAAAAAATGGTTTGGGGCAAATAGTGAAAGTGTGCTACTTCCCTGATGCATCTTATTAAATATTTCAGATGTCGTATTTTACATATTTCTCAGTCAAACAAATATTTATTCTTGTGAAACATATTGCGTTAACATAACAACCATTTAGACCTGATTGTATAAGTGGACACAGAGAATGTGGGAACTCTGACCAAACAATTACTGTGAAAAAAGCTTGTTACTGACAAAATAAAATCTCAGGTGTGGTTTTCTCATGATCGTCACCCGTTTGTGTGTCATCAGGCGCAAGAGGCGTAACTTCAGCAAACAGGCCACAGAGGTCCTGAACGAGTATTTCTACTCCCACCTGTCCAATCCTTATCCCAGCGAAGAAGCCAAAGAGGAACTCGCCAAACACTGCTCAATCACCGTCTCTCAGGTAAATCACAGAGCGCTCTGTACGTGTAGGAGCACGTTATGAGTGTAATGAAGATGTTTTAAGTACAGTCAGTATCTGGACTTGCACTTCCCAAAGACGAAGCATTTATATTTCTGCTTCTCAGTCTAATCTTCCAACATAAGAGCGTATACTGAATATTGTCTTCTTTTTTTTTCTTTTTTTAATCAGGTCTCCAACTGGTTTGGCAATAAGAGAATCCGCTACAAGAAAAACATTGGCAAATTCCAAGAGGAGGCCAACCTCTATGCCATGAAGACGGCCTTGGGTGCCAGACAGGGCGACGATTCCCCGCACACTCCCAACTCAACAGGTAGGGCGCCAAGATGACAGCTACGACTTGTGACGCTGTTTCCCTCGAAGCAGTGAAACATGTTGTTAGGTCCACTCTTCGGTGACTCAGTATGTCTCCACCCTGTACTCATTGGTTTTCGCAATGAGCTGCCCTTGTGAACTCCGGTTTGAGGTTACCAGCGTTCCTGAAGCCACCGCAGACAATTGCTGCATAGCTTTTTGTTATTGCAGGTCTTCTTTGTGCATTCTCCATATTTTCAAGTCAACAAAGCTGCTTTCAGACATGCACTGAACTCCAGACACTGTCCCGAAGTTATCCAGAGGGGCTGTGTGTGAGAACACAAATGTCTCAGTCAGTTGCTGTGGACATTGTTAAATAGTTAGTGAGCCCGTGTGAGAATACAGCAGGTAAATGTCTGGAAAACTTTCTTACCGGGGAAGTGGACGTGTTGATGACGTTTCTAACACGCGGCGGTTTCTCTTCAGGATCTGGTTCCTTCTCTCTGTCTGGGTCAGCTGACCTTTTCCTCGGGGTTCCACCGGTGAATGGAGAGCAGTCCGCCTACCCAATGGGAGTGCAGGTAAATGAATACAATAACCTAACACCAAGGACTGGAGACATTTAACAAATAAACAAAATAAACTATACCTGCCTGTAAGACGAATGCGGCAACCGCCCACCTAGTGGCGCGTATATCTATCTTTTACGGACAATTTTTTATTGTTGTTTACGTTCTATTCATATTTTAAAATGTTGTATCTGTTTAATTGTATCTGTCTTATTGGTGGTTGTTATATATTTACACATTGTTACTGCTCACATCTGCTCTGTGTTGTCTACTTCCTTTTAGACAGGCTTTGGTTTCATCGTGTAATTAGAATGAACTCAACTGACTCAGTTTGTCAAAGCCGTCATTGTATATACACTGTAATACAGTTGTTGTCTGAGCCTGTCAGCTTTCAGACATCCAGGAATTGATAACCAGCTGATTTAAACGTGTAAATCCCCAAATAACCAGATTTTCCATTTTCGTAACCCAAGTTATAGATTTGACCGTTTCCAATCAAAACCTTAAACAAAGAGAAGCTGTCAGCTGCTTTACCTTGAAGGGTAACATGACTTTGACAAGGTCTTAAATCAGTTCCATGTCTTTTAGATTGATATTTATAGAGCTTCCCAGAAAAAAGGATGATTTTAAACAGTTTGGGGTTGTAGAGGAAAGTGGGCCGTGACGCATTAAGAGGCTCATTCAGGCAATAGTCGGCCATTGTACCTCCTTGTTTATACGTTTCCTCTTTCTCTCGTTGCTCAGTCAAATGGAAACTGGCCGGGTCGAAACTCGCCCCCGGGTGGCACTTCGCCCCGCAGCGACAACTCGGATAACTCTGACTGATGTCTCTGCCCACTGGCACAGAATGACAGCTACGGAAAGAGTGACGACGGAAAAAGACAGAAAGAATGATATCACACTTCCCACTTGGCTGCAGTTGTTTTTGTATGTTCGGTTGGTTTGATTATTTTATATGTACGTCGTTTCTTTTTCTTACCGCTCAGCGGGGGGGGGGGGGTCATTCTTATGTTTGTATGATTACCTGAGTGCACGGATGGTAGAGTGAAAATGTGTGTGTGTGTGTGTGTGTCGTGTGCATGCAAGTGTGGTTTTATTATTGGGTTGTAGGGTTTCTTTTTTCACCACTTTTGACATGTTACTGAGGTGGTTGTGGTTGTGGAAGGGCTGGGGTTGCATCATCATTGTTTTTAGCACACTATATCGTTATTATTAATATTATTGCTGTTTTGTCATTAGTGCTACGACTATTTTCATTTTAGCTCAGACAGAGAGAATGCATAAAGTGAATGAGGGGGCAATAGAGAAAAATCCAAAGATTTTGTGTGTTTGTTTCTCTGTTTTGTTTTTGTGTTTCTACCGGGCTTATGTGTCCCTGTAAAACGAATGAGGTGTGTTTGAGTCCATATTAATGGTTTGAATGAGTATATCAATAGTGCTGTCTTTTTTCTGTACAGTGAAACACCTGTATTCTCTCTACCTCTTTTACAATAAAGACTCTGTATTCACATCCAGCTGGTGAGTGGGGGATTGTTCCGGGTTTAGGTCGCAGAATAATTGAGATGTGACTGAAAGCTGCGTTCAAATAACAGAAGACTCCAAACATCTAAAGTTTTAACTTTATTTAGCCATCATGCTGTTTACTCACCTTCAGCAGGGAGGTTATGTTTTGAACAATGGTGCTGGGATCTTCATGAGGAAGTCAGACGTACTTAGACTGCTGATAACTACGAGTGTTAGACTTCGGTGGAGTGACACTTTATTTATATTAAGGGCAGCTGTGGTGAATGGAATTTTATTTACTTTTATTAAATGGCAAAATGAGTAGCAACACATCTTCCCTGATAATGTAATGAAATCATTTACTTATAATGTTGTGAACAGCTCTCACTGGATCTGTGTTAGAGGACAACGTGAACATTAAAACACAAATACTCAAAAACACTTTGATTAGATATAGATTGAAGATATACCAAAGTAAAAGAAAACAATTTCATGATTTTAAATACAAAGATATACAGGAAGTTACAATGGAAAATGTTGTGAGCGATTTAATACAGCAATGTTCTCCTTTTTAAATACAAGTTTTATTATTTATTAGTTTACTTTCATTCTACTTTACTTTTACTTTCAGGTAGGCAGTATACCACACACACACACACAGTAGCATAATGCATAAAACAAATTTGAATTACCTGATAAAAGCAACTCCTCTGTAAAAATGTAAGATTTGTTTGTTTCTGTGCCTTAAAGGAAATTGCTGTGTTGTTCAGTGGAGCAGTTTTACGCAGGTATTTCTTCAGCCAAACGGTTAAAGTGAGATAAGTGCGTCCGGAGTAAAGAGCCCACAATGGGATTACAACCACGTGCCCCTGGTTTAATGTCGTTAAAGGCTGTTAATTAATGAGAAGCAGCGAAGCACCCCTGAGGCTCCCCTCTGAGATCCAGTGGTTAAAAGAAAAGTTGTCACTCGTGTTTCCCACGGTCTCCAGGAAACATCACACTCCTCACAAGCAAATGTGAAACAACTGCGGCTCTAAACGACGCGCCAGCACGAGACCCAAATGGAACGCGTGTCGCACGACGACGCGGAGGTGTGAATGCAAAACGTTTCGCCGTCCTCACACCTTCAGTCCGCGTGTGCAGAGGTGTCAAGCGTGCAGGGACGGCGAGGTGCAGATGATTTTCTTTGGAAAGACAGAAGCAGAAAGAAAAGAGAGAGACACTTTAAGGAAACATTCAAATGTGAGCCACATGTTTTGGTGCATTAACCAAACAACAGCACAGATGGACAGAAGTGTCAACTCAGTGGCGAGCATCCCAAATGGTTCATGCAGCCCAAACGTGCACGTGTGCTCAGTTTCTCACGTCTCTTCGTGGCCCAGTCTTACATTGGGCCACTGATATTACAGGAAAACTGAGAATCCTTTGGAACCTCTTAAATTAGCCCAAACCGCTATAACAGTGCGCAAACGCAATGAAACAGCAGCAGGAAATATCTGTGAAAATGCACCTGATTGACGTTCAACGTTCAGATGTGTGAAGAATATTAGTTCTACACGAGCTAAAGCCACTTTTTATGTTAAATCCACGAAGAATAAAACACAAATCTTCCAGAAATTCATGCACAATAAACAACAACACAACTCACTTGTAGATTTTTACGCACGGATTTCCTTGTTCCATGTTTCACACGTTTGTATTTTTATGTGAATCTTCAGAACAAGCTGATCTGTTTTTAACAGTCGATTCCTCATTTCAGTAAATCGCAGGATGAATGTACTGAATTTAATCTAAAATGGTCTAATGGGTTTATTGAGCAGGAGGTGGGTGGGAGAGTGGATGTCTGAGGGGAGTGGGAGTGGATTGTGAAACGTGGGTGTTTAGAGGAGGAGGAGTCTGGAGGACTGGCAGGAAGAGTTTAAAAGGGGCGCCCAGAGACCAGAGCATTATTTACCAGATCTACTGCAGACTGAGAAGACTCCTCTTTGACTTCTGGATGAGGACAGACATTGGACGAACAGCAACGATGCAACTGCTACAGGGAACAGAGGAGATAACAACAGACAGAAAGGTAAATAAAAGATTCTGCTGCTGCTTTTATTCAGATATGTCATATGTTAATATAGCAAAAGCAACTGAATTGAATACTTGTCAAACCCTGACAGTGTTTTCTTTCTTATCCAGTTCATAAAATCTCAGGTGGAGAAACGTCGAAGGGAGAGAATGAACTGCAGCCTGGAGCGTCTGAGAACCGTGTTGCTGCAGGAGCCACAACAACTGGTGAGGAGAAAACTTTAACGCAAATATTTTTAATTAGTTTCAAACATGAGCAGAAACCGAACACTGTGTTACTTTGTGACTGCAGCCAGCACACTCCATTAACTCACGCGTGTGTTTTCTTTCAGAGTGGGGCTCAGCAGAGATTGGAGAAGGCAGAGATACTGGAGCACACAGTCCACTTCCTCCAGAGCAACACTCAAGGAGACAGGATGGGAGCTCAGAGACACTCCTTCCAAGACGGCTTCTCCTCCTGCCTGCAGAGAGCTGCTCAGTTCCTGGGACCTCAGGGGAAAGGCCTGGACGCGCGTTTTGCTGCACGCTTTGCCCCTTCAGACGCTGATCCCACAGGCGTCCAGATGAGAACCGAGGCCCGTTCCTGCTCCAGCTCTGTGACACAGACCAAGTCCATTCTTCGGATGCTTAGACAGAAGTCTAAGCTCAGACTGCAAACACAGACCTTTGGTGCAAACAGTTCTGTTCATCCATACCAACGTCCAGTGCAGCAAAGGTCTCCCAGAGTTCCCCAAGATTCTCAGAAACAAAGTGATCTTGAGGTCAGAGCGTCGAGTCAAGAAAGCAAACAGAGCTTGAGCCAGAGCTGCCCAGTCAGCCAGACTGTGTGGAGGCCCTGGCCCTGATCCCCAGGCAGTGAACGCTCTGAACCTGAATCTTTAAATGACAGACTGATGATTGATATGATTCATATTCACTGGTGTCAAGAATATCTGCTCTTTGATAACTCGTAACAGTGTTGGTGTTCGCCCACGACCTGTAGATAATGCAATCGTCTCATTGCCGGTGTTAAATGCTTCTGAATGAGCTCAGTCAGTGGAGCAGCCGTGCATTCAGCTGACAGGCACATAGGGACTCTCCCAGACTGGAACAGACGTGAGTTGGATCAGGCGGCTGAGCCGGGCCGAGCTGAGCTGTCAAGCTGGGACTGTTGCTGTGCCGAAGAATGAGTTCAGAGGTGAGTGATCGAACAGAAGCCTCCTCCCTCATATTCTGCAAAAAAAAACAACTGTCTGATCAGCTCTGATTGAAGACGTGGATAATGACCGAGTGTCCGTCTATCACATTTCCAGGTGTGTCACCTCAGAGTCTGACGCTGGGAGGACACTCACATTCACCTGCTGACATGAAAGACCTCAATGGCTCCGTGTCCAATACGAAGTCAATTCCCTTTAAATATATATCTTGTCTATTTTGCACATTAATTTATTCTGTATGTCTCCCTATGGTGAGCAGTATTCCTTTTTTATAATAAAAACATTTTTTACAAATTAAAATGCTTGGTGTCAGTGATCCTTAATAACATGAGACGCAAACCGTCGGGCCCTTTGTGTCGGCTGCCTCTGACAGCTCTTTTTAGTTTGAGACGGAGGCGTGAAGCTCGGCGGCCTGCGGAGCTACATCCCTGCAGGTGTGAAGTCTGGCCCTGAGGTGAAAGAGTTGCAGTAGCAGTATCTCGCTTCACAGAGACATCAGAGGACAGGCCCGTTCACACGTGATTCACTCAGCTAGGAATCCTTTTGGAATAAAACAAGGAGAAAATATATAATATAGCCCAGAGCAGCATGTGCCAAAGATTCAACTCTAGAAATGTTGAATATTAAACAGTTTTGAATCTGTTTCTGTTCCCTTCACTTTTTAAGAAGCCTGACCCACATGTTATTCTTTATTCTCTCATAAATATATATATATATATATATTTACTCATTTTTCCGTTATCATGTAGAAGTTCTCAGATGTGTTCATATTTTATTTATTTCATTGCTTTTCAAAAAAGGGAGTAGGCTGCTTTTTCTCTTCCTTAAATTGAATCAGCAGACATCGAAGCAGCTCAAGCCTTTGTTTTCTTTGGGATTAGTCTCCTCTCTCTCAGACACTTCGCCCTCCAGCTGCTTAACAAAGACCATTTGTCTTCCACGCGCGTCAGGCGTCAGATCACAGGAAACAAAACGTGTCTTCACGCCTCCCGAGGCGCTTTGAAGTTCCAGAGCTCACGTCTCCTGACGCTGTGGTTTATTTAACACATTTTACTATGAAGCTATGATAAGATGATTTTTCTACATTCGCTTACAGAGCCGGTTTGTTTGCCCAAATATTATCGCTTTGAATGCTTTTCCGTTGCTGTACAAAGATTGTCCACTGGATGGCAGCACCCAAAGGGTATTACACCTAAAACAGGTAGCGAGGTAGTGTTGCATGCTGGGAAGGCACACGGGTCTGACTTGTGTCCTGTGGTTCAAACAAACACACAAACAAACAATAAAAGTTGACCTGTAAATGATTGAGCTGTAACATGGATGAGTGCGCACTGTGGTGGATTATGTTCGAGTCCGGACGCATCGTGACCGTGCGCGAACAAAAAGTCAAGAATCAAAACGCAAAGGTAACGTGTGCACAACAACAGTCGAGGCCACGAGTCAAAAAGTTTGCTAACACACAACAATTCAGCCGCAACATGCTAATAAATGAATGAATGAATGAATGAATGAATGAATGATGAACAAATGGTCAAACTTTATGTTTGGATTCGAGTTTGGCTGAAATGACACTTGTGTGTAAATCCTGCTTCATGGGAGACATTTAAAAAAAACAACAGCTTTTCTTTATTTTGGTTATTTTACTTCGAAACACCTGCAGTTACTGAGGTCAGTGGAGTGAAGCAGCCTGGGAGACAGCTCCCTGGATCTTTCTCGTGGGAACAGGGGAGTGAAACTCCATTTGCACTTTTATTATCTGTTAGAATTAGTACATCATGAAAAGAAGCGTGTGGGGGGGGGGGTGCATAGACACATGGCACACACTTGGCACACGAATGCAAATTACGCACCAAACTTTACGCGTCGCTCGCTACTTTTACGCACAGCCTGAACGTGTGTGGAGCTCATTCAGAGTTTCACGGTTTCATGTGAACGTTTCCTAAGAAAACTTTGAGCTTTACGACCCCACCGCTCCCTCGTTTAAAATCAAGTCGCTAAAGCGCACAGGCACGAAGATGTTTGGTTTCTACTCAGTGTTTCTCCATCCACCATGTCCAGGTCGATTGTTCCTCCTCTGGTTGTTTTGCTGATGTTTTAAGTTTTTGTCTTCGTCTGAGATTTGATGTCTTTTTTAAATAAAGGCTAAAGGTGCATGTGCCAGAGTTGTTGTGGCAGTGGATCTCTCCATTTATACACTATAAACCTCATTAAACTCAGTCTATTAGGAGTTCTTGGAAAGTTTATTAAATAACATTACAACCGTGTCTGTCGTTAAGCTTTTCTCAGCCGGCGCGCGTCAAGGTGTGAAGTGGTCGCGTGCTGCTGGAGCTGCAGCGCGTGTCTGGAGGAGATCACGAGCTTTGAATATCAGGGTGTAAAAAGTCACATGAGGCAGAGAGACGATATCCCCCTGAGAGGAAATGTGTGAAAAGACAGAATCCATTATGTGACTCTGAAAATAATTATAATCTCCTAAACCAACAGTAAATGTGGATCATATAACCAGAGCGAACTAAATTGTTAAAATGTTTGTTTTTTTCCCCTAATATATAGTTTTTGGAAAGAAAGTAGATCCTGTCAAGAACTGTAGTGACAAGTAGCTTATTTACATTTGATATATTTTTTTATATACTTTAACTCATGTACTGTACTTCATTCCAGAGCTTTCACTGATTAAGATTAATATACAAACATCACAAGGTTATAAAACACAACACACTATTCAGATTAAACCAAGTTCCCAACCATTTGGCTTGTGACCCCTTGTTTGCTGTCGTGTGTCATGATTCAGACACGAGGGACGATTATCCATTAAATTCAATACAGACTGATAAACGAATTCTTCTGTCTTCCCACGTTAATCATCTCATGACCTGTCATATTTCTCTTGTGACACTGAATTAGATCTACACCAGTAAAATGCTTTTCACAGAGTTACATGCAAATCCATTAATATCAGATATTATCATTTACCACTCACTCATATCACTTTTGAAAATGTAAACTTTATTCAGCTAATAATACTTTAGTGCTTTTACTAAAATGTAAGTGCCCATGTATGCAACAGGTTATACTTGCACTGTAATCAGTCATCCACGTGTAATGGAGGTGATGCATGCAGTGTAAAACTCTGTGTAAACGTTTATCTAAACTCAGGAGTAATAAATACATCCTCCACCTACCTTAGTTTTTTTTTTCCCCGTGCAACAACCCCCTTGTGTTTCTCAGCCCGGTGTGTGTGAGCTGAGCTGCAGTGGGAAGTTAGTGAAAACAATAATAGTCACGCGTTTCCAAACGGATTGGCAACAGATAAGTGGATGTTTAGCGGCTGCACATTTGTCGTGTGACGCAGCAACACATGTTGGATAAAGTGTGACGGTGGGACGATGTTCTCCGGCTCTTTCTCAGGAGGCTTCGTCCTCACTTTTATTACCTGTTAAAACCGATACTTCGCTTACGAATGAAGTGCTTGGGCGAGAGGTGCCTCTCTGTTTCCCACAGGCACACTTCAGACATCCAGAGTGAATCTGTTCACGCTATTCTGCCTGTGCAGAACAACTCGACATACATGTGTCATGTATGCAATATTTTTTGCACCTTAATTTATTTTATTTGTCATTGTTAGATAAACAAAATGAAAAATCACCATCGATGCATATGTGTTCATTCATTGTCTGCTGGCACGCGTCTCGAGGAGCGTGAGGTGTGGACACGTGAGGATGAGAGGCACCATGCGGGGGAAACTTCACACAATTTGGCTTCAGCTACTTTTCTCTACTGAGGAAAACTCAAACAAACATTCAGGTGGCCAATCTCAAAACATATTTAGACGCGACTGATACAGTCAAATAGATGTGTAGTGAAATTTAAACCAGGTAAAAACAGGTTGAACTCGTGCGTAAAAAGTGTCATTCCCGTGCGTAATGCCACTTTTTCCTGCACTAAAATCGACATTGAGTTAAAACAATTTAAATAGAGATTTACCTGAGAATAAAAAAACACTGTTATGAATAAAGTCACTGTTTCCTGGTGACAGAATGTGACGTTGTTGACGTGAGGAAACTCGTGGGAAACGCTCTGATCTTTGCGCCAAACACACAGAACTGTTCAGTGTCATTTGCACCTCAGTCTCACGTGAAGGCGCGTGGGAACGGCGGGAGTATCTGTTCCCCGTGTCCCCGTTCCCACTGGTGTATCAGCTTTAACACGTTGTAAAGTTGTAAGTGCGCGCCATTTCCCCTGTGAGTGACACAAACATGAGTCCTCGTTTTGTTTTAATAATAGAATTAAACACTAAAGCCCCGAAAGGAATAGATTTTACGCGCCCCATGTTTTTGCCTTAACAGAAAGAAATCGTGTTTTTATGCTGCTTGAAATTATCTCTCGAGAATCTGAGAAGTTGGTTCAGGTTGGTTTAAGGGGTGAGAGACAGATATTTGCAACGAAATCATCAGCTGTGAGGGCAAACGTGTGAGTGGTTCCTCCAACTCTCTCTCATGGGAAAATCGAGCAGAGAGCTCTGTTCACGCTTTATTACCTGTTAGAATCGATACATCGTAACAAAGAGTGTTTGGAGCAGAGGTGGATGTCAGGATCCCACGCGCTGGTCTTTCGAAACGATGCCACACAGCCATTTGGCTAAAATATCATGATGTCACAGACACGCGAAAAGGGGATTTTACGCACGGCACATTATTGGGATATTCAGTGGATTTTGCAGAAACCTTGCCTGTGAAGAATCACTTTTCTAATTAAGTTATTGATCAACTGAAGTCCACGGTTGGTTTCTACGTGCTTGTGTTTTATATTCACAACCAAACAGAAAACACTTCACAAAGTTTAGCATGAAGTGAAACATTTTACGCACGCCGTAACGTTTTCCTTCTTGTAGATTTGTACAGCTCTCGTGTCTGATCCAATCCACAGTGAAACTGGATCTTACTAAACAAGTGTTTGTTTCCATCTTTTAACATCACAACTGAGCAGCTGACACCCGACACACTTCTCGACGTCCATAATAATAGCGCGAGTCGCCCGCAGGCATTTGTCTGAGCGTCACGCTGTTCTGGCGGATGTGTGTTGTTGTCTCTCACATGTGTAAATTTGCGTCACGCGAGCCGGTGGCACCTTTTACAGGCGCGTGCCGCTAACACACGACTGGGCAGCTGCGCGTGGCTGCGGATCAGAGAAGGGTCCTGATGGCGCGTCCTCCAGTCTGCATTCATCCTCTTTCTGCCGAATAAGTGTTGAGACAGACATTTAAGGCAAAAACGTGTTAACGGAATAAAATATATAAGATTGTAAAGTTTTACACTCTTGGTTTCATTGCAAAGTTTTAACATTAATAATATGATAATATGACAGCAAACTGCAGGATAAAGAGAATCTCAGCACAGAACTGGGTCTCGTGCAACACTAAATGTTTTACAGACTCTAACAGCAGTAAAATAAAGTTTATTGATGGGAGAGAAGTGAAGTGTGTGATCAGGCTGGTGGGAGGAGCCTGAAGTCACGCCCACATATGCTGTTTAAAAGCCCTCACTGAGACCTCAGAGCTTCATTCAACCTCATCTGACAAACAGCTGCTGGGAACCTCTGGACAGCTCTTGGACTAGAATCATGAAACTGCATCAAGATACAGAGGAAGCGAAGCTCAACAGGAAGGTACGTGTACGATTCATGTCTTCATGGAAGCTCCCAGATGATCTTATTGTCTCACATCGCTCACGTCACTCTGCAGACTGATTAAATTAATGTCGTTATCTCCTTTCTGTTTCCCGCAGAGTCTCAAACCTCAAGTGGAGAGACGCCGAAGAGAGAGAATGAACCGCAGCATGGAGAGCCTGAAGACCCTGCTGCTTCACAAACAGGTAAAAACCTCATTTCCACCGGTCCGTCCTTCAAGACGAGACGCGTGTTTAACGCAGCCTTTGAGAAAATGTGTATTGACTGACTTTGTGTCACTACAGGAAGAGACTCAACGCAGAGTGGAGAAAGCTGAGATACTCGAGCACACGGTCCTCTTCCTCCAGAGCACCGCCAGAGGAGACAGGCTGGGATGTGGCGGCGGAGCTCAGAGACGCTCCTTCCAAGACGGCGCCTCCTCCTGTCTGCAGAGAGCGGCGCAGTTCCTGGGACCCCAGGGGAAAGGCCTGTGGCTCGGAGCGGCGCTGGACTCGTCTTTCGCTGCACGCGTTGCCCGGTCAGACCCCGATCCCACCGGCGTTCAAAGGAGCACCGAGGTCCGGTCCCCCACCAGCTCCGCCAGCTCTCTGCTCCTCAGGAAGTCGTCCGTATCGACTCTCCGGCTGCTCATAAACAGGTCCAGACTGTGCAAACCTGCATTAAATGCGGCCAGCTGTGTTCAGACCCGAGTGGACTCACATCGTTCCCCCTCAGCTCCCCAGCAGACCCACACAGTGACGAGCAGAGCGAGCAAACAGAGCCCGTCTCAAAGCCACCCGGTCAGCCAGTCTCTGTGGAGGCCGTGGCCCTGAACTTCCAATGAAATGACTCTAACATGCTGATTAATGTGTGTTCTTCATTCGTCTTTCTACAAGGACATTCCCAGTGCAATGTATTAAACACGGGCCTGCGGCTCAGTGTAAACTCTGATGAATCTGTAAATATTGTAAATTTATTATTTAGATCGCATCAAGTGCTGCTATTCTGCCTGTGCAGAACAACTCGACATACATGTGTCATGTATGCAATATTTTTTGCACCTTAATTTATTTTATTTGTCATTGTTAAATAAACAAAATGAAAAATCACCATCGATGCATATGTGTTCATTCATTGTCTGCTGGCACGCGTCTCGAGGAGCGTGAGGTGTGGACACGTGAGGATGAGAGGCACCATGCGGGGGACACTTCACACAATTTGGCTTCAGCTTCTTTTCTCTACTGAGGAAAACTCAAACACACATTCAGGTGGCCAATCTCAAAACATATTTAGACGCGACTGATACAGTCAAATAGATGTGTAGTGAAATTTAAACCAGGTAAAAACAGGTTGAACTCGTGCGTAAAAAGTGTCATTCCCGTGCGTAATGCCACTTTTTCCTGCACTAACATCGACATTGAGTTAAAACAATTTAAATAGAGATTTACCTGAGAATAAAAAAACATTGTTATGAATAAAGTCACTGTTTCCTGGTGACAGAATTTAATGTTGTTGACGTGAGGAAGCTCGTGGGAAACGCTCTGATCTTTGCGCCAAACACACAGAACTCTTCAGTGTCATTTGCACCTCAGTCTCACGTGAAGGCGCGTGGGAACGGCGGGAGTATCTGTTCCTTGTGTCCCCGTTCCCACTGGTGTATCAGCTTTAACACGTTGTAAAGTTGTAAGTGCGCGCCATTTCCCCTTTTCCCACGAGAAAGAGTTGGACCCCCCGTCCCCCCGTCCCCCCGTCCCCTCGTCCCTCCACACGGGGTCTCTGTGTGGAGGGACGTGGGGGCATGTCAGTAAAATTGAGTTCAGGAAATCAAATGATTATTGATTATAAATCCTATCTGACATAGCTGCACGTGCTTTTGTGATGTAAGTACTTCGGTGGTTCTTGAAGTGAAATGTTCTAAATGAAACGAGCGTCTCTGTTGTTTCCTCTGCAGCAGAAACTAGTTTCTTATTGGAGACGAACATTTGGTTCAAGGGGCGTTAAACTGTGAATCCAGCGGAACCCTTTGATCCACAGTGGCACGTGCGAGGGGGGTTTCAGGCACGAGCCACTGTGGATCAAAGCCTCTGCATGAAGATCAATGAACGTGATTTACAGCTCAATAAACCCTCTGCTGCGAAGTTGTTCTATCGAGCAAGAAGCTATGCACTCACTATTTATTTATATATATATATATATATATATATATATATATATATATATCGTGGTACACTTACTTACTGTGTACTGCTTAGTACACTTACTGTGTGACATGTATGTACAGAACTTCAAACTCTAAAATGCAGCATTAAGTGTCAAACATAGAGACTCTAAATTTAAACTCTCGTAGTAACATCTGAGTTTTCTAATAAAAAAACAACACTAGAATATTATATTTTGTGAAAATACACATAATGTAATCGTGGGAAAGTGGCTGAGGTTCTTTTAAAGTCTTGTTTGTTGAACATTCCACCTTCTACGACTCTGGAATAATGTGAGAAAATAATGCAATGACAACTAAACCGGGTCAAACGCTCACGTTGACCGAGTTTGCCTCCATGAGTTTGAAAATAAAATAACATTTTTTGCGTAACTTGCATTGAAAGTCACTTTATTGGATTCTGACGTCTTTGTACAACACTTTAAATATTTCTGCAGGAGTCAGAATACAACACGTGAACACAATGTGAAAACACCGGAGTTAAGTTTTCAGAATGGCCATCGCACTCATCGTGTTTGACGGGTATTTACGTCAGACATGTTGTTTAATCACATGTTACATTTAACCATATGCTCCTCTGAAGGAAAAAAATGTCTGATGGAAATATAGTTTTCGTGGTTTTTGCGACAGACGGACAGACTGACAGACACGTTGTCATGGAAACACAACCTCTTTAACAGAGGTGGTGAGAATAATTTAGGAAAGGCTGAGTGGAAGGTGATGGGGGGGTAGTCGGACTCCTTCCAGCTGATGAGTTACTGATTTTGTGAATCATCGTCACATCCTGTCTTCTTATCCTCTTCTCTACAAGGCCGTCTGTGTGGAGTCAGCCGTGTTGTTTGACCTCTCACCTCTGGATTTCTGCTCTGGATGTGTTGAACTCACCGCTGCTTGTTCTGATCTACTGGGATTCTCGCTGTTCGCGACCGGCTGGCGATCCGATTGGACGGCAGCTTCTGTCGGAGGTGAAACCGCTGCTCTTTCTACGCTCTCATAGGCTGCTCTGTCTGTCAAGATGATATAGTTTGGCTCCGGCTGTGGGGCACTGGAGCGACGCTGCAATGCATGCTGGGTGCAGGAAAAGGAGCGCTGCCGGGGCGCTGGTTGAGGGGACAGGAAGTGAGGTGTTGCAGCTCTGGGGACGTCGTGATGCCTGTCGCGATCCTCGTCTTCTGAGGTCACCTCCTGTAAGGTGCTGATTGGCCGAGGGGAGCGGCCCATGATTCTTGGAGGTACCAGCGCTGTTGCTGATTGGTTGAGCTGTGGTCGCCAGTTCTGAGGGGAGGGGTACTGCACTCTGTTCATCGACCAATCACTGGCAAGACAAGAGAGTGAAATTAGACCGGCTCCTTAAAAAGAAATATGCACGGTTGTATCAGCGAGCGTATTCATGAAACCTTACTTTTGTGGTGGCGGGGACATATCTCGATGTGCTACTATCCCGGAGAAGGAGGCGCTTCTTCCAGGCAGGCCTTGTGATCCGGCCCATGGCGAGTACATCAGAGCACGCTCCTCCCACATCATGTCGTTGGCTGAGTCTACGGTAACGGGCCCTCTCTGTATTTGGTGAGCCAGCAGGAGTTCCAGGACCTGGTGACGCATCCCCTCTCTGGCAACGTCGATCGGCCGCCGGCCCCTTCGATCGTGCAGCTCAAGGTTGGCGCCGTGAAGGAGGAGGAGTCTGGCAGTGTCGTAGCAGCCGTGGAGGGCGGAGAGGAAGAGCGGGGTCTCGCCCTACCAGAAATAATCATGAAGGAAAACACAACTCTAAAATGTTTGAAGGATATTTATTCCAATCCACGTGTTGTGTCCAATGTCCAATATCACTGACTGTCACAAGAGCACGAGGACACCTTCAGGAGCTTACCTTGTTGTCTTGCAGGTCCACAGCGGCCCCATAGCGAATGAGGGTTCTTGTAAGGGAGAGGTGGTTTACTGAACATGCCCAGTGCAGGGCTGATCTCCCTGAGAGACAGTGTGAGTGGAGGTGAGGGGGAAGAAGAAGGGACGGAGTAAGTCAGCCAATGAACAACCATTACACAACAGAGTCGGGCCCAGATGGTGAAGAGAGGGAGAATGAAGGGAAGGGATGAGGAGAGGAACCGCCTCAGCCGGAGAGACGAAAGACATAAACGCGGAAAAGCGAGAGAGAGAAAGACAGATGTCTGAGAGACGTGTCAAAAGCAAGAGGAGGAAAAAGGATGAACCAAAAAAGTTTATGTGTCCATCGACCAGAGTTTGAGCTCTAGAGCGCATTAACTTTCTTCTGAGTCAGAGGACGGCAGCAGGGGAGCTGGAGGAGGAGAGAGAGGAAGAGATGGAAGCCATGGAGAGGAGAGAGGACAGGACGGGAGAGGAGGGACACAAAAAGAGGGCGTGAGAGACACGGGGTAAGTCACAGCAGTTACTCAACCCCTCAGTGTACAGGTGTACATGTTGTTTCTCTCCAAGTTAACCTGGTCATGCATGAGATACAAATATGTCTTGTGAACTTGTACAGACTTTATGTTTTACATTTTGTGTTTGCAGCGACTTGTCTAAACTATTTATAACTGCCCTGTGGTTGTGTGCCTCTGCCAGTGCAGGTTCAGTCTGCATTGACTTTTTTTAAACGTCCTCATTACAAAATGTGGGATTTTAAATTTGTCGAGCAGTTTTGTTTATAAGAAAATACCTGGAAAACCCAAATTTAGTTTTGGTAATGAGCAAATAATACTTGCTAAACAGTGGCTTGTGCTTTAGCTCAATACAGCTTCACAGCGCTAACATATTCTTCTTCAACTCGATGCATGAAGAGGTTAATGCAGAATGTGTCCGTCTCTGCTCCTGACATTAGAGATGATGGAGCATTTGCAGGAAAATGGTTGAATCTCACAGTGAACTGCACAGGTAATGATAAAAACTACAGTTCCATCCCAAACTGTGATTGTTAGCTATAATTTAAATAGCATTAGCGATGGTTCCTCGAATTCTTATTGTTCCCAGTGAAAATAGGCGACAAGAACCACGTGCAGACTTTCAGGTTTGTAGTAATATGAGTAACTGTCACAGGGGAGCATTACCAGTGTGGTCGGTGTTGTTGACAGGTACTCCTGCTCGCAGCAGCTCCAGAACCACCCTGTCCAGTCCACTACGCACCGCTCGGATCAGAACCACAGACCCATCTGGGCCACACCACTCTGCCGACTGCAGACACCACCAAACCATGATAAATATACACCTCATACAGTACATATACACAGTTATAATACTCTAAACACAGAGAAAAACAACTACGCACTAAACAAACAAATTACTTCTAAAGTTGCACAGTTTAAAAGCAAACAATACAAAACCAATAGGATTTAAATAGTGAAATAAGTAAAACTACGTACAAACAGAGACGACTCGTCAGATGAATCGAGTCCTAACTTTCATAAAACATGGAAAAGAAACCAGATGAAAACAGAACTGATGAATTAGCACTAAAAGAGAAATGGACAGACCTGTTGGGGAGGACTGAGCAGAGGAGGCGGCATGGCGTTTCTCTCCCATCCTCTAGGTGGAGCTGAGGGAGCACAATAATCAAGCTTGAAGGACATGAGGAGTTTAATACGTGAACAAATACTATATATGCAAAAATACGTGTAGTCTACATGCAATTATTCAGAATTGTAACAGTAATGAATCTTTTGTGTAATCACTGGAAAGCCTACGCTGTATGGGTCTTCGGGACTGAGAGGGTCCAGCTCGGTACTGTTTCTGGTCCTGGGTCCTGTGGTCACAGATGGACGCGTCCTCCTGTCGCCTGGAGCATCTCGCATTGATGTCTTCCATTGAACTCTGGGTAAAGTCTGTATCGCTTCCTATGTCCTGGTCCCTTTTGAGAGGCCTGAAAAGAAAAGCACGTTTTTTTTTTTTTAACGCTGCCGCCGTGGTCATTTCCTTTCTCTTGTTTTATTTTGACGTGTGAGTCACTAACGAGCTCTGCAGCCAGACACAAAGGTTTGTTTTTGTAAAATGTAAAGACGCAGTGACTGGAAGTTATGGGGAAAGTCAACATGGTCTGGGGGCCCTTTTTCTTTTTCCAAGATGTTTTTGTTCTTGTGTAGGGAGACAGGATATCAATGGAGGGAGGGAGGGAGGGAGGGAGAGGACAGTAGCAACATGACGTCCTGCTCCAGTCAAACTGAGACGATGATGTGCGTCCTTCATAAGTTAATTATCAACATTTGTGAGGCAGAATTTTTCTGTCTCATCAATTAATTTGAATTCATCACTAATGCACACAAATGTGTCCACTGTCCCCTGTCATGGACACAAGGGCAGAGAGTTGACCTTTGCTTATAGTTCCCGGTTCAAAGTGTTGATAAGAAACGTTTATGAAGGATTTCTCTTGTAAATTGCAAAATGTGAAATGTGAATAGATAAATGTGAAGTTTCCGGGACGAAAAGAAACAGACAGATGAACTTTCAGTTGTTTTAGAATGTCCTGTGTCCTGCAGACACAACATCCTCTCATGTCATCTCCTCTCACCGCATTCGAATGGCGTCCTCGCCCAGCGGCTCCCTCCTCCTCTTCTTCTCCGCTTCCTTGGCTTTCTTCTTCTTCCGCAGGCTGATCTTGTCTATGTCTCTGCTGGACCTGACCCGTTGTTCTTGCTGGGCTGCGTGCGGCGTCCAGGACTTGGCTTTGCTTTGCTCGTTGTCGGTGACGGTCGACCGGTGTCTCACCCTGTTGTTGCCCTCCCTCTCAGCCCGCCGCTGCCTCACCCTCCTCACCACCAGGAACACCGCCACGGGCAGCGCCAGCAGCAGGGAAACCGCTATGGCAACGACGGCCCACAGCCACACAGGGTTCGACTCTTTGAAGGAAAGATTTGAGAGTTTTACTAAAGTGGATCCTTTTTGGATAAAAAAAAAAAAAGTTTTGTAGAGTGAGCCACAAAAATCCTAAATCTGTGACAGATTCAACTCATTCTTTGACTTTTCAGTTGACACGTTTCAGTTTGTTCAAACATATGACATCAGCAATGATTCAGAGTCATCAAACACATCTACACACTGGAAATGGAAAAGTGTTTCACAAAGTTTTGTTTGGATGAAATTCAAACCTGTGAGTGTGTGTGGGAGGCACAGGACATGTGAGCCTACCTTTGACTACCTCCACCATTTCCTCCTCCCTGCTTCCTATTTCCTCTCGGACACCTCTGATACCGATGACGGCCTTCAGCTCCGGGAGGGTGGGGAGCGATGTGGGCTTCAGCAACATTGCGGCACGTAGGAAACTGGCGGCCTCTGTGGCGTAGGGGAAACAGGTAGAGGGCAGACGGACGCACGGCCTGTTGTCCACTTGGAGGAAAAGGAGGGAGCTGGGAGGGAGAGAGAGGAGGAAACAGGGGGAAAGAGCAGCTACGTCATTTTTGAAGCCAGTTTTACGAGTTCCCCAAGGTTCTGTGTTCGGCCTACCTTTATTTAGTCTTTACTTAAATGATCTCGATGTTACTGTGCATGGATTAAAAACTCGTTACGCACATGATGTGGTTTTGTAATAAGATTTAACTCAACACGCACCCGTTGGAGTCGGCAGGTGTGGCCTTGGCGAGCAGGTCGATAAGCTGCTGAGGGTCAAACTCAAACAGTTTCATGTTGGTGGCGAGCTGGGTGGCCCCTCTCAGTTTGAGCGGCGACTGGAGGAGGACGCTGAGCGCCCAGAGCACGGAGCTGTTGGAGAAGGTGCCGCGTTCCAGCGGGATGTTAGTGTGAAGGACCAGCGTTCCTTTAGCCCACTGCGGGCTCTGATGCCTGAAGCAGTCGCTGCCGTCCCATCCACAGGGGGCGCTGTTGCATCCCTGGCCGCAGTGGGAGTCGGCGTAGTGATCGCGGCAGTACTTGATGTGGTCCGGACTGAGAGCCACGATGGGGAGGGAGGAGAGGACACAAAGAAACTGAAATATTAGACAAAACAATCTTGACTTTTGGTCTGTTCACAATCTTTCCTTCCCTCAGTGTGTGAAAAAGAGCAATGAGCTGAAGAATTAACTTTATTTTCTGTTTTGACAAATATAAATGTGTTTATCTGTGACAATGGGACAATGAAGGCTCATTATTATCATCAGTTATACTTTTTATCTTACGATGCAATCACGAGGCTGCGAATTTTATCTGTGCACAATCTTAAATCATGATTTATGTGAAAAATATCAAATGATATTAATAATCAAGCTGGAAATACTTTCGTCAAACTTGAAGTACTATGTGTATGAAAACAAAGGCGTTTTACTTGCAGTGGCCCCTGTCCTTCATGCAGTCGAGGCCGTCCCTCAGACACTCAGGCTCCATACATTCTCTGTCACACGACCCGTCTCCGAACTTGTCCTTGCACTTTCTGTTGACTGGACACTGACCCCATGGATCTCCAGACGCAGCTGCAGACACAAAAACAAAAAAGCAGTTGAGGTCAAAATGTTGCAATTGTGATTGTGCATCAGCCGATAACTTGTTCAGGTGGATGACGTCCGTCCTGAGTCTGGTTCTGTTCTGTTCCTTCCTGTTGTCAAATGCTTGCTGACTGTTAGGTTTCTCTAGATAACACAGTCTCGACATTACTCACTTTGCAAACAAAGCAAACTGTGCATTATTGCACTTTGTTTTCATGCCCCTTGAGTCTTTACAGAGTAATTAAACCGAACATGCAAACTGTTTTCATTAAGTGTTTTATCGCAGCTCCAGCTCAGCCCCTTATTCAAACCCCTCATTGTTTCACAGCGTTAGCAGCAATTCATAACAATGCAGGTCAGGCCACGAAAAGTGGGTCCAGATACGGACCGTTAAAGGGAGCAGGAAACGGGGCTGACATAAACAGGAAGTTACCAGGAGAAACGAATAGCAACAGGAAATGGAGTGGGCCGGGGACTTGATAAAGGTCGAAGGTCTTCACCACGGCGACGAGGAATGTGATGGAGTCAGACAATGGGGTTGGCAGGTGTGTGCGGGATCATAAATTCAGAGCAGACAAAAATCTTACAGACAATAGAGCTGAAATTAAACAAGATTAATGTTTTATGCTTCACATCAGCAAAGAGGAACCTTCTGGTGCAGGACGAAGTCTTCATATTAGAAATACATAAGAAATATAGTACTGATGTGAATATAGAATGATTTAAAGAAATATAAATATTTTAACAATGGTAGTGAGTAAATATTTAAAAATTGTACATTTGGAGAAAAGTTATTCACGAGAAATGTATTATTCTGGATAATATTAGGAAGTGAAACTACAAACGACTTGGGTCTGAGCTGCTTTAAAAGTCCTTAAAAACAAATAATTCATTGAACACGGTTTCAGGAGCAAACACTAAACTCTTGAACTCTTCAGCTACACGTCGAGCAGCCGACGTGTTTTAAAAAATGAATCTGTTGAGGATAAAGCGACTAACTCACCTCCACACGTCCAGCTCAGCCCCAACAGGAGAAACATCCTCAGAGCCAACATCTTCAGGCCGCCAGCTGTGGGGCCTCTTCTTCTCTCCTGCTCGGGCCTTGTCCAGATGTTGGTGCAGGAGCTCGTCTCTGACCCACAGAGCTTCACGCTGCTGTGAATCTGTGAAGCTCTGGACCCCGCTGCTCACAGTGAACAGTTAACTCCGTCTGAAGTCGCCCAATTCCATCACCGCCGTCGTCACCACCACCACCGCCGACACCTTCTGACACCACCCAGCCCTCTCTGTTCACTCGCTCTTTTTTTTTTTTCTCAGAGGCCCTGCGGATATCTGGACAACTTCCTGCCACTGTGTGGAGAAGAATAGGAGGGCGACGACCCTGTGTGCATGTGCTTGTGTGTGTTGGACGAGCCGTTTCTTTTCTTGCGTGTGTAAAACGCTTCAGTGTGTGAGCGGACAGCGTCATTTGAATCTGACCTTTTCAAACAATTGCAGACGCACATACACACACATCTGTCTTATCCAGCTGCTGAGTCTGAAAAAAGTTGCCTGTGAATGTTCTGCCTCGGAAAAGCGCTTCTGTTGTTTGTTCTTATTCAAGTCACAGAATAAAAAGAGATAATCTGAGGCATCTTGTGGTGTTGTTCTTTTCAAACATCTGGATTTCAGCTCTCACCTCATACGAAAGTCAACGTAGTCTTTCAAATAGAAATTAGATTTTGACGAACAACTTGGTGGAGCTCCAAAGCCAAAGCTACGACCTTGGACCTTTTTGAGATTGCACAATCCTAAATCGATCTTTTTAAAAACCTGCCAAGAGAGAGCGGCGGGGTCTTCTCCTCTGAGCAGTGGTTGAAGTAGTGCCTGTCCACCTCGGACATGTTGGAGAAGACCGGCTCCAGGTGCAGCTTGTGGATGGACGTGCCGACGGGCACTTTGGGTAAACTCTCTCTAGGAACTGCTTGAGGAACACGTGCTCGGAGGCTTTACGAGACTTCCTCTGTGGTGGTTTCTTGGGGTTTTCCTCTGGATTCCACTGCTGCTATGGACTCTGCGCCCTAATGAAGCTGCCATGTATCTTTAAAAAGAGTCGAACATGCAGAGTCACACTGTGATGAAGTCTGAGCTCATACCCACCTTGTTGGATGTGGTGCAACCCAAAAGTCTCTGCGACCATGGGTCAGTGAACAGGGTCGTAGTTGGGTTTGGGAAGGAGACCAACATCCTCCATTGCTGCAAGAGACTATAAGTCTGCATAAGAATTTAAAACATTATTTAGCTTCTCTGGGATAATCCTGATTCCACATGTAGTGGATTTTATTTCTAGGCCTGGGTCTGATGTGGTCTAGATCGAGAAATGATGTGAAAATGACATTTATTTGTGTGATGTCTTCAAAACAAGGATGTTTAGTCTTCAGGCAGGACTAAACCACGACTTTGACCCTGTGGACGTCTCACTCAGCTGTTGACTTACAAAGTGTTAGACATTTGAAAACGTCCCGTAAACCCGTCAGTTCCATCAGATCCCAGGTTCCTTCCTCCTCCTCCTCCTCCTCCTCTTCCTCCAGGTTCTTCACTCCGTCACTGTCACTGAGGTTCAACAGACTAAGTATAAACTAGCAGATTCAAGTAAATGCACAAAGCAAAACCTCCTCAAATGTGTAACCTCCCTTTAACTGATAAAGACAGCTATCATTCACAGCAGATGGATTTTTCTAAAATATGCATAAAAGGAAACATTAGTGATTTATGGTGTTTGTTTTTTTTAAAAGGCTGCTTAAAATAGTGAGTACAAATTTAGTTGTGTTCATCCCGTTCTTCTCACATGAAAGCAGAGGAAAAGGAAGGAAGCTATCAGGGAGTTCAAAGTTTCTGTTGGACGTCTCAGTCTCACGTTTTAGTGTTTAGTCATGAGGCCTCATGCATCTGCAACTTGTGATTATGTGAAATACCGAAACGTAACATCACATACAACAAAGTTAAAACAGGAAACAGGAAAAAACTTATCCTTACATTTGAGAAATGGCAAAAGTAGTCGTATTTGTCAATATTGTTTATCCAGATCTGAAACTCATATAAGAACACAAAGACTCAAGGAAGTCAAGAAAGGCTTTGAATGAATATAAAAGTGATGATGATTAGGAAACCACTGTTTAAATAAATGAGCGTAGATTTGTTGTTCAATGAACAAACACAGGGAGAGAAGGGAGCTGAGAGTGGATAACAGTTTACGATAAAAGAAAAGAGATGAATGCTAATGCAGTGACGCAAACATACCACACGTACCTACTAAAATATTATCATTCATATTCTTACACTTCATTCCATGGGATAGTTGAAGTAACTTTTATTTTCCCCTGAGAACATTTTGACCTGTGAAAGTACGAGAAGTTTGAATGGAACTTATGAGCCATTGTTAATAATATCAGGAGCACACTTTTATTATGAATGTATTATTATTATGATTATGATCATAAGTGTGGTCATTATTATTATTATTATTATCATCATCATTATTGTTATTATTATTAATTATTGTATTCATATCATTATTATTATGATAAAATAATATCATCATTATTATTGTTAATAACATTATTATTATTTGATTATTATTATCATCACCATTGTTGTTTTGTTATTATTATTATTAATTTAATTCATATTATTATTCATCTTATTATTATTATTTTAATTCATATTATTATTCATATTCATATTATTATTTTAATTCATATTCATATTATTGGGTCAAGTCCAAGTGTGAGCAGCTCCGGCAGTTTCAGCTTCTGGCCACATGATGTCGCTGTCGGAGCGGTTGGAGGTTCACGCCACACACACACACACACACATGAACAGACCAGAGCAACAGAATGACGCACAGTGCGCAGAGCTGCAGTTTGTTCACATAGTTTATTAAAACGTGAAGAGATGGAACCGAGCAACAACGATCTAAACCCCTTCCTGCTTCTCCTCCTCCTCCTCCTTCCTCCTCCACGTTGTCGGACAGGACAGGGACTTCCCGTCGCGAGGGCAGATGACTGTTCTACTTTCGGTTTCACTCCCTCAGTCCTCATGTCTCCATCGAGCAGGACGCCGCTGCCTCAGTTCACGCTTTTTATTTGATCATTAATTTATAATATCTGAGTTTCATTTAAATCCGTCGGGCGGGTAACAGACCTCTGACGTCAGCAACTAAAG
The DNA here is from genome assembly GCF_024713975.1 of Paralichthys olivaceus. Taxonomy (NCBI): domain Eukaryota; kingdom Metazoa; phylum Chordata; class Actinopteri; order Pleuronectiformes; family Paralichthyidae; genus Paralichthys; species Paralichthys olivaceus. Next base: position 2,403,664 of record NC_091105.1, read on the forward strand.
GTGAGTTCCATTGAAACTTGTTGTCGTGCTGATAGTTTAGTTCGCTAGCTTACAGTGCTACATCTACTGCAAGTTAGCATAAAGGTGGACTAGAAAACAGGTAGTGATATTCAGAGAGTGTGTGTGTGTGTGTGTGAGTGCGTGCGAGTGCGTGCGAGTGCGTGCGAGTGCGTGCATGTCTTTCTACAGTTTCTGTTTGAGGGACAGTTTTGGTTCAGGACCATCAGACTTGGTTTAAAGTTATGGTTAGAGTTAGGCTAAGGTTAGTTGTGGTCACAGTTAGGTTAAGGTGAGGGGTAAGGGGCTCGTGAATGCATTATGTCAATGAGTGGTCCTCACAACTATAGAGAGACGCGTGCGCGCGCGTGTTTGCGTGCACGCGCCACCATTTCAGAGAAATCAGCAGTGCAGGACAAAGAGAAAGTAAGAGGAGACCTGCAGCAGCAGACAGAGAGCAACGCCTCGGCTCCGTCAGTCAAGTGGATGAAACTGCAAAGTGTAAAGTTACTTCTTCACAAATGGGCAAATGAAATAAGCCGTGACACTGTGGAAAAATACTTTGCCGTGCATTTCCATATTTCTGTTCTGGGTAATTCATGTTTGTCGAACACTTGAACCTGACCCGACCTGGCTCCCAGTTCATTTGAGCTCAGAATGGTTCAGTGCTTCTTCCCCTCTCTGATTTAACTTCCACTCACCCACACGCTCACTGAGGTCTGCCGCTCTACTTGCAGGTCCCGTGAAAGATGCAGAAGATGAGCTTCTTCTTCCCCCTGCTCTTGGTGTGCTTGGATGTGTGTGCGTTGCACGCCGTCAGCCTGGCCCAGCTCTCGCCTCTCTTCATCTCCCATCCACTCCTCACCCAGTGGGGGGCAGGGGTGATCCGGGCCTGCCTCCTTACCTTCTTCACCGTCACCTACCCTGGAAACCAGTCGTGGATGAGCAGCTTCGGGGGGATCCAGAGCTTAGGGGTCCTTTGCTTCCACTTTCCAGTATACAAAACTCTTTTGTGGGTGCTCGGGCTGTCCACCATGGAGGAACTGTGCGGCTGGCACTCGTGGGAAAGGGTGGGTAGCTGTTGGCTGGATAAAACTCTGGATAAAGATAATTTATTGTGTTTACAGTTGACAGAATATTGTGACTGTTCTTGATGCTGTTTCATTCAGAGAGAAATTGAATGAGGTGGAGGATGTTGTAGCCAATCACTTGATGCTTGAGTCTTGAACAGGAACAAGACTGAAACCAAAACGAAAGCATTCTGAAATCTGACACGAGAAGCACAAGATTCATTTCTCTGTGTATCATACAAGCTGATACTGCGATTTCTTTCTGCAGGTGTTACAGGGTTATGTTGTGACAGTAGTGGCCTGGCTCTACTGGAGCCGATACGTGTCTTCTCTTTTGCTCTCCTCGGGCCGGTACATCTCATCCCTGTTCACGAAGACGCCCTCTGAGAAGCCTGATGAGGACACCGTCACACTTCTGAATAGACTGCTGGGATACATGAAGCCATATTTCTGGCGCTTCGTTGCCGTGCTGGCACTCGTGTTTCTCTCTTCCTATGGTAAGTGAGACAGTTTGATTTAGATAAAGTGTGTGGAGTTTATTTTCTATGTAGTGTTCTCACGCAACTATGGAAATATGGACGGTTACATCTTGTTTTTGCTGTGTTGGTACCGACCTTATATCAAACAGGACTCAATTCTCAATGACCGATAAGCTTCTGATCGGTTCTGATCTCTGAAGAAATGAATAATAACCTTGTGATCTCAGGTGAGATGGCGATCCCTCAGTACAGTGGTCGCGTGGCTGACTGGATCACTAATGAAGAAGCACCTGATGCATTCACAGAGGCAATCACAATCATGACATTAATGACCATCGCCAGGTAATGAAGCATTGTTTTTACTAACTTTATAAAACACCAGAATTTGCTTAACATAAAAATCTGCCAACTCATGGCTTCTTTATTTCTTTATATTTTCTTTTTCCGGTACTTTTTTCCTTTTTGAAAGTCTGAAGTAGAGATGGTTGTGTAGTAATACTGCTGAACCGATGCTTTGTGTACTTTACACTGTAATGTGTCTCTTGTTGTATTTTCCAGCGCTGTCCTTGAGTTTTTATGTGACCTCACTTACAACATCACCATGAGCCACATCCACACCTCAGTGCAGGCAATTGTCTTCCAGGCTGTGATGAAACAGGAGATTGCTTTCTTTGATGCCTCTCCCACTGGTAAATCTTGTACTCAGCGTGCAAACGACCGACAACACAAAGTTATCTTTAAACGAAAGCATCTCACGCTGTCTGAATAAATCCTGAACGTATTTTCCTTATGGTCTTAATGTGGACCAGGCTTTTATTTGTATCAGGGCCAACCTCAGTTCCCTGATTATTTAAAATTTACTCACAGATGTGCAGTTCGTCACCTGAAGAAAGACTAATGACCCAACTTTCCTCTCAGGTGAACTGGTGTCCCGCATCACCACAGACACCAACGAAATGAGCGAGTCGCTGAGCGAGGAGCTAAGTCTTGTGATGTGGTACACAGCACGTTTTGGCTTCCTCTTGTTCTTCATGGTGTGCCAGTCATGGAAAATGACCTTGCTCACTTGCATGGGACTGCCCATCGTCTGGGTCATACCAGAACTCACCGGACATTTCCACCAGGTAAACATAAATCTACACTATGTATGTGGAGCGCATTCCTCCGAACGGTCCCCATAAATTCAACTTAGCTGCACCAAATTGAACCCATATAGATATCAGTCCCCAAAATGCAGCGTAGATTCAATTGTGATCACGTTAATTAATTTTTTTTAATCCTTTTTTGTTTTTTATCTGTTTCAGTCTATTGCTAAAAATGTTCAGGAGTCACTGGCTAAGGCCAACCAGGTGGCCACGGAGACTTTCTCCTGCATGAAGACAGTGAGGAGTTTTGCCAATGAGGATGGCGAGACAGAGAAGTACAGGCAGCGGCTGGAGGAAACTTACAACCTGAACAAAAAGGAAGCTCTTGCCTACGCAGCCTCTACCTGGTCCAACAGCGTGAGTCCAATACGGATCTGTGCTGATGAATTGCATGTAGTGTCTGAAATGTCTCAGAGAGGTTGCTGACTGGAACTTGGCATTGAGACTCTTAAGATCTTGAAATGCAGCTGGTCCACAGCGGAATAATTGTCTTTCATGTTCTCCCAGATGACCACTTTGGCCCTGAAGGTCTTTATTCTGTACTATGGAGGGACTCTTGTGACCAGGGGGACCGTCAGCAGTGGAGACTTGGTGTCCTTCATCCTTTACGAGCTACAGTTTGCCTCCGCTGTTGAGGTGATCTGCATGCCAAGAAGCAGCTAATTATTTTGTGCACAGTATCCCACAGTCATATCAGTAAGTGCCCATTTTTGCTTGACCTTCACTTCTCTTCCAGGCCATCATGCGTTATTACCCAGAGGTGAAGAGGGCCATCGGTAAATCTGAAAAGATCTTTGAGTATGTGGATCGGAAACCTCAAGTACCCCCAGACGGCTCTTTGGCCCCTGAAACTCTTCAGGGACACATTCAATTCAAAAATGTCCGATTTTCATATCCTGGCACAACAGATGATAAGAATATTGTGCTTGAGGTGTGTATGTGTTTATGTTTCTCTCCTGTGGGTTCATTATATTTACAATTAAACTGATTTTCTCGTTCAATTAAACATATTCCTCTTTTCCAATAGGATGTGTCGCTGGAGATAAAACCAGGTCAAACCACTGCCCTCGTTGGGCTCAACAGATCAGGGAAGTCCACCTGTGTCAAACTGCTCGAGAGGTTTTATCAGCCCCAGGCAGGGGAGATCCTCCTGGACGGAAAACCACTGACGAGCTACAAAGACCAGTTCCTACACGACAAGGTGGGTGCTCAACAGCAGCAGGTTCCGCTGTTGTCTGAAGAGAGTTTCGTCAGAGGCGTCGATTAAATCCCTGAACATTTGTCATTCGGTTAAGATTGTTAAGAACTGTTTAGAGTTGAAAACAAGGAAGAAGTTATATAGAGAAGGTGAATCACAGTTCATTGAAACTTTCTACTCTATTAACACTTCTTCGCGTCAGCTGGGACAATTATACAGCCACCAACTTCTCCCTCCTCATCCTCTTGTGTTCTCAGATTGCTGTGGTGAGCCAGGATTGTGTGCTGTTTGCTCGCTCGGTGCGGGAGAACATCAAGTACGGCTACAAGGAAGCCTCTGATGAGGAGATGTACCTCGCTGCCAAGATGGCGAGCGCCCACGAGTTCATCTTGGGGCTGCCAAATCAATATGACACAGGTTCAGAGCCGGACTTTTTACTTTCTGGAACGAACTGGAATGATTTAGTTTTTCATGTTAATTAAATTCTTAGAACATCTTCCTGTAATTATAAGTAAGTTTGTCAGTCAAGCTGTTGGAACAGGGTATTAGTGTTAAAGTGCAAAATGTTTAGAATAAGTATTATTATCTAAAATATATTATTTATTTATATATAATTGTATTTACTTCCAGCAAACGCTGCACTAAACTACAAGCGGGCTGGTTGAGATAGTGGGTTGTGTTCACAGGATGGTTCAGTCTGCACTTACACAACTACAGCACCGTAGAAAGTTTTGGAATTGCATTAATAAATTCTGTGTTACTCCATCTATCAGTTCTCTGCCACCTACCTGTACACAGGTTGCTTCACACATATTATTAAAGAATATTATAATGCTGAGAAGTAAAGGAAAATATCTCATCCTGGGCACGATTGTCGCTGCCGGCTTAAAAAGCCTTAAGAAACTGTGAGACCTGCAGAAACCCTGCTGACAGCAGCGGAGGAACTCATGAATTTCATTAAGTGACCTTGAGATCTTGCAGAATTCAAAATATGTTGTTCCCCAAGTAGGTACATAGACTCAGTGTGTCGTTCTGTTACATAGATGCCGGAGAGAAGGGAGGGCAGGTAGCTGGAGGCCAGAAGCAGCGCATTTCCATTGCCAGAGCTTTAATCAGACGTCCTACAGTTCTGATACTGGATAACGCCACCAGTGACTTGGACTCAGAGAATGAATACCAGGTAGGAAATTCTTGTGTCTCACACATTTTTTTTTTGCTCTTGATTTGTCTCTTTTTCTCTTCGTGTAACAGCAAGTCATGGTTGTACTCAACAGGTCCACCAAGCTTTGTTGAACCAAACCAACCACTGCACCGTGCTGCTGATTTCCAACAAGATGAGTGTTATAGAGAAGGCCGATCATATCATTTTCCTCAGTGAGGGGGTGGTAAAGGAGGAGGGCAGCCATGATGAGCTGCTGGAGAAAGACGGCCTTTATGCTGATATGGTGAAGAGGCACAATATGGGTTTTCAGCGTTAAGAAGAGGAGAGGAGCGATGCACAGTCACGATAGCGTTGGGTCCACATGCAGCCAGAGAAGTCAAGTTACAGAGGAATTGCTGGACTTGAAGGTGTCGAAACTCCAGTCACACTTTAACTTTATTGTTAAACTACGCTTATTGCATTGATAGAGATTAGTGCCTCCGTGCAGTAGAGGTAGAACCAGAAATTATTTCTTCAGGATTATACACTCTGACAAATCATTCAATCAGAAGCCACAGAGTGATTTGGCCCAGTGTCGGTGTGAACGCTACAAAACTCCCATCTGCTCCAGCAAGAAAGGATCTACCTGGACGGTGTTATATACGTATAATATTATATTATAGTACCAAAGGTGCTTGACACAAGGAGCTGAGGATTTGTCTGCTTTATGGATGATAGTTTAGGATCGTAATGCACTAGAGATGTTTGTGATGTTTTATTTTATAATATTTAGAAGTGTGTTCTTAAATGTTGTGGCTGTATATTTTTTTTTTTATATTTGTCAAATGTTTTATCCAACTTTTCCCTGTATTAATCGTTTGAGTCTTGTAAGTAAATTAAAGTTAGCGCTTTGTTTGCCTCTCTTGAGTTGTGACAATAAATAGTTTCATCCTGTTGAGTTTCAGTTTTTATCATGCTTTAGATACACAAAACTCATGGTTCATGTAATCAGATGAAAAATCAAATATTTTTATAGAATACATCAAATGTGCAAGTTAACACAGGGTCAATGGTACAATGAAAGGTGTTGGACTAGGAAACAGGTCAGCTCAGGAGTGCAATAATTCAATTAAAATAAAAGTAAGATAGGAAGAGCTACTTTAAAAATAAAAATAAGTCAAATACAAGATTTCAAGACTTTATTTGTAACGTGCACAACAATTACAAAACCACAGAAGCCAGAAAAAACAAATATATAATAAAACGAAAGTTGTAAAATATAAATTATAAATATATTTCTGAGTAGAATGAATTATTGAGAATAGAAGTATTACTGATTAGAGGTAGTGCAAATATTACAATGCAATACAACTATATACATTTAATTTAAATATTTGGGTGATAATTTGGTGCTTTTAGACTAAATTTTGTTCACCCAACAGTTGATGGATAGTTAATGAAAACAACTGCAGTTCTGCAATGACACCACAGCCTGACATGCAACATTTCTGTGTTAATCATTGGATAAATTCTGCAGCTTGTTTCCAGACCTCAAATCATCACTAAATAAGATCCAGATGGAAATAGTTGCACATCTTAAACACATCAGTGAATCCGTGCTGTGAGGCAGAAAACACGAATACACCACAGCCGGGGGATGGGGACACTCGCCCGTGAAGACAAACCCGCGTTTAAGAAGCTCAACGTGTTTAAATCCACGCGGTGAAGCCGCGGACTGTGTCTGAAGAGGACGAAGCGCAGTGCGACGCGGCCTCCATTGTTTTCACCGAACAGCTGATCGAGAACAACGTGTACCGAGGGACGGGAGGGGGGGCGTGTGCTGCGCTTTGACAGACGTCTCCTCTCGGCCAATCGTGGGGCAGGGTCGGCCCGAGCGCGACAGGAAACACGTCACAGCAACGCGCGGGGGGGTTTATATAGCGTCACACGGAAGCGAACGGGCGCCATTTCGCTGCGGAGGATCTCGGTGGGTGGATTTTTTCCTCTCGGGCTGAAGTGTCAACGGGCGCTGGAAGAATTGGAACCGCGATAAACGCTCCGCCTTCAGCCGGATGGAAGCGGCCGTCAACCCGCCTCACGACAGGTAAGAGCCGCGGGGTTTTTTTTTTCTCCAGCGGAGGTGGAATCGGCTCCGCAGCGGCCGTGGAGGCGGAGGAGCGTTAAATGTCATCCTGCCTGTTAGCCTCCCCACAGCGGGGCTAGCTTGTCTGAACACCGCTGTTAGCTAGCTTCCATCGCAGCCTCGCTAATCCCGACTGTCGCTGGGATCGTTTGTTTATCGACATGTTGAATCTTTTAGCTTCGCCTGGGAGCAGAGGCTGTGGGTGACAGCTGCTCCCACCGGCTCCCTGTCATTCATTGCCCTGCTAATCCCGCTGTTCGTGCGGCTAACGCTAACTGCTGCTTAGTGTCCAGTCCGGTTACACACTTCATTTACTTCCATTTAAAAAAAAAAAAAAAAAAAATCGGTTCCAGTCAAATAAACATATTTTTGTTTTGATTGAAACCCAGCGACGCCAGCTAGCTCTCGGCTAGCAGCGGCTACGCGCTGAGTCCCAAACGACCCGGATCGACGGTTCATGTTTTGATCGGTTTCCGCTGCAGCGCCGTTAAACCTCCGCTTTGTTTTTGTTTTAATCTTTTTGTTTTAAAAATCAAATAAAAGGTCTCCGTCATCCTCTGCTGTCATTGTGAGGCAGTGTTTACAAACAGGGAGGGCGGGGCGTGCAAACCACGCGATCCTCTGCTGTTGACCCGCGTGTTTTGATTCTTCCTCCATCGCTTCCTGTTTAGTGAAACACGTTGTTTTTAATCTCGAAGAGGAAGAAGAAGCTGATTCATGTTTCCTCATGATCGTTATTTATTTGACGTTATATCTTAGTGAAAAGTTAATGATCTGTGGAGGGCAACAGCAGCAGGTGTGTACAGCAATACTTGCATTTTTTTGTAATTCCATAGACAAAGGAAAACCTTATGAGTTATAGTTTGCACACAACATATCCCACATCAGGTCTTTTCAATCTAAATGTACGAGGCAATCGTTTGCAATTTGGAATACTTAAATACAATCATGAAATTACTATCCTGTTAAACCAACTGTTGACGCCTGCTGTCTAACGGCATGTGTTAAATCAAATCGAGTTTATTTGTGAAGCTCAACCAGGGTTGACCAAAGTGTTGTGCAGTAAGAAATCAAAATAGAATCAGAGACTGTTGTGAGATTGTTTTTGTCCCATCATGATCGATGAATCACACTTAAAAAACAAATCACACTTATGATGTCCTTACCTTGATTTTGGAATCATCACACTGCTTATTAATATGCTTATATAGTTATTGAGATCTCTGCCCTTTTCCGGCAAAAACAATCACCCATTTTATTTATAATACAAGGTCTAATCCCTTCTTTTACCATATTACCTGATAAATAACAAAAAGCTACAATATGTGGTGCTCAAATCCGACTGGAATTATATGGTATTGTATTTACTACACAGCAGCTAATGCTTTTCCTGTAACACAAACACGTCTGAGCCTCTCTTTGTGTTGCTCGGATTCTGACTGATGGAGAAAAGCAGCTCACAGGCTTTGCCATGGTTTGTGTGTCAGTGGGGCAGGTGTGTGTGTGTGTGTGTGTGTCCTGATCGGTGGGGTAAAATCAGAGGGGCTTCCTTTGACCGTGTGGACTGAGAGACCTCTGTTAAGCTGAGTAGTAAATGCTCTTATGTCATCTCATTGTAAAACAGGCCACACTGAAGATGGTGTGACTTTTCTTTTCAGAGCATTTTAAGATCTGCATCATCTTCGTTTTTTAAAAATTTGCTTAACTCTATATTCCTAATGCTGAGAGTGTCCTTTTGTATTTCATTCATTGTTCAGATGTGGCCTATGCATTGCTCAGGATCAACTGTGAGACCACATTGTTTCATTCAAGTCACCATTTTTTTGAATGGGAAGACATGAGATCACACAAGTTATACATAGAAACCTGCTGTTACAATTCTTTTGGCCATTTTCTTATATTTGAAGCATTTTTGAACATGATTTATATTTTGTGACATTGTTGGGTTTATGCATTTGAAACTTTTCTCTTCAGTAAGTAATAAATTTACAACAAATCCCACAAAATATTATCAGTTACATTAGTTTCTGTGAAAAGTGGCTGCACAATTCACAGGAGTGACAAAGCATTAAGTTCACGTGAGATGGGGCCTATTATTGTCATTTTATTATATTCGTGATCACTGCATTGAGCAACTAAAGAGCTATCATCACAGTTTCTTTAAACCCTGTTGCTCAGTTCAATAATTTGTGCATTGATTAATCCTTGCAGCTTTAGAGTGTGACATACTCATGATGTATTTATTAGTGACAGTTTTAAAAGAAAAGCTTTTTCCAATACTCACATGAGCAAAATTGGATAACATATTGCTCAGCTTTCGGTGGTCTTATCACCCAGCCTTATTATAAATGACTGTTTGTTTTGTTAACTGGTGAGAACCCATGCGATGATGGTTCCCATGACTGCTTTAAAAGTAGCAGCCTGTTGATTATTGTCTAGTTTCCCTAGATAACGTTTAGCTGACAGGGAGACAGCCATAGTTTCACTGGTCATATAGGTTACATAAATAAAGCATGTATAGAATTATATGTGAGTTGAATCTATTGAATGGTGGAAAAGTTAATGCAGCACAGTCAACGTTAAAACAGCAGGTATCTTTTTCTGTGGGTTTTTATAAGGTAGTCTGTTCCAGCAGTTTGAGTTCAGACCTTTTTATTTGCAGCAGTTGAATCACTTTTCCATCCTCTGGTCTTTCTGTCTCCCTAAACTTTAGCTCCCTGGTCGGGTTGTCCGGTGGCGGGATGGACCAACACAGCAGCTCGGGCAAACGTATTCGCAAGCCCTCCCTACTGTACGAGGACTTTGAGAGCCCCTCTTTGCCGCACACCATGCCCCAGGGCCCCCCAGCCCCACTGCAGCCCCCGGTCAAGGATCCCAGCCGACAAGGCCGGATGACCAACCAGCTGCAGTACCTCCAGAGGACCCTGATTAAGTGTCTGTGGAGGCACCACTTTGCCTGGCCTTTCCATGAGCCTGTGGATGCCTACAGGCTTAACCTACCAGTGAGTTCAGTGTTCATCAGAGACGTTAACTTTCTACTTCCACTTTCATTCGATACGTTTTTTTCCATGTCTGTGCAAAACAAATATCTTTAAATGGATGTTTCTCTGATAGATTGTTTTTGTGAACCCATACAAAAAAACGTAGTGTCTCATTCTGTGTTTTTCAGGATTACCATAAAATTATCAAACAGCCCATGGACATGGGGACCATAAAAAAGCGTCTGGAGAACAGTTTCTACCGCTGTGCAAGTGAGTGCATACAGGACTTCAACACAATGTTCACCAACTGCTACATCTACAACAAGGTAGGTTAAATGGGAGAAAACAGATCTCTGTTTGTGTTCTTTCTCTGTCAGCAGCTGATATTTTAAACACTGATAAAACAAGTCATTTGAGTTACAGTAATTCATTTGAAATTAATTAATTAAGTTAAATTAAAATGCATCCTTTTTTTTACCTTCAGGGCTTTTTTCTGTTTTACTAATGAGTTAATAAATTGTTTGGGTGTTTAGCCGACAGACGACATTGTGCTGATGGCCCAGTCCCTGGAGAAGATCTTTCTCCAGAAAGTGGCCCAGATGCCCCAGGAGGAAGTTGAGCTTCCACCTCCTGCTCCTCGAAACAAAAACAACAGGGGAAAAGGTCGCAAATCTAGTTGTGAGTTAATGACAAAGTCTTACAGAATTAAACCAATAGTTATTTTAACCTCTAGAAATATTCAGTAGTTTTCTGTTCTCAGAGTTTCCTGTTATGAAATTATCTCCAATGATAATGTGCCTCCCCCAAACAAATTTTAAAGCTGACCTCATTTCTCAGCATCCAGGGCTCAGCAGGTGCCAGCAGTGTCACAGTCGGCCTACTCCCCTTCTTCCTCAGACACTGGGGAGTCCATGCTCGCTAACTCTCCCCAGACTGTGCTGACCAAAAGCCTGCCTCCTGCCAACATCATGGGCCTGCCTCCTACACAGCCCACAACCAAGGTACAACAAAACACATAGTGGTAAATTTGTGTTGGGGGAAAAACTTCAACTTCAAGTGGTTGCTTATTGGCGTATTCAGTGTTTGAGTTTCAAGAAAAGTTTAAAATGGAGTAATGAGTAAAATGATCGTAGTAACTTCCAACCTCTTTATTGTTTTCTGTAGAAGAAAGGTGTAAAAAGAAAGGCAGACACCACCACCCCCTCCAACATGGGCTTTACTGTGGGCATTTCGGGTGTGGGCATGTCTGGAGCGACCCACATGGTAGGTTTAGGGAAAGGAGGACACGGGGGCCAAGTACACGACACCTCCATGCACACTATCTCCATGGGGGGCATGAACTTAGACACTCCACCTGGGATGGGCCTGGTCAGGAGCCCTGGAGGTCCTGTCCTCCTCCAGCCGATGATGGCCAGCGGTGGACGCAGAGTCGGCAGCGGACGCCCCATCAAACCCCCCAAGAAGGACTTGCCCGATTCTGTCCAGCCTCAGGCGCTGAAGAAGAGCAAACTCAGTCCTCAGCTGAGGTACTGCAGTGGGCTGCTGAAAGACATGCTGTCAAAGAAACATGCAGCGTACGCCTGGCCTTTCTACACACCTGTGGACACTGCTGCTCTGGGACTTCATGACTATCATGACATCATCAAGTGCCCCATGGACCTCAGCACCATCAAGGTGAATTATCACGTACTTTTAATTCTTCGTTAGCAATGAATGTTACGTTGCTTTGGGATGAAAACATCATGAGTGAATGAGTTTTACTCTCTCTGTTCCTGATAACGTCAAACAGTGATGCTCGTTACGTTTCTTAATGGCTTTAAATGTAACATCCTGAAAGTCCAAAAAATAAAATGTGCCTGTGTGAAGCACTAAAATGATTCTCCCCGCCGTGTTATCAGAGGAAGATGGACTGTCGTGAATACAGGGACGCTCAGCAGTTCGCTAGCGATGTCAGACTCATGTTCTCCAACTGCTACAAGTACAACCCACCTGACCACGATGTTGTCGGCATGGCACGGAAGCTGCAGGTGAGCTTAGCTGTGTACTGTGACTTTCAAAACATTCAGAATGACTCTTTGTATTTTATGTTTCCTCACGTTTCTTAACTCTGATTTTGACTTTTTCTTTTGCGCCCAAGGATGTTTTTGAGTTCCGTTTTGCCAAGATGCCAGACGAACCACACATGGATCTTACAAACATGTCGATGAGTGGCAACCCAACATCCTCTTCGTCCTCTTCTTCCTCCTCTTCCTCGTCATCTTCCTCTACCTCTGAGAGTGAGCCCAGCAGCGAGAGTGAAGAGAGCGAGAGCAGCCCCAGCTCAGACAGTGAAGAAGAGCGAGCACATCGCTTGGCTGAGTTACAGGATCAGGTGTGCACACAAGTAAGGCCTCTAGTTACTATTTATTTATTCAAGTGTTACAACACATTTCGCGCGGAAACAAAAAATATTTTTCACTGCGATCATTTTTTGGGTGTTATTTTAAAATCTTTTCTCAGCTCCGAGCCATGCACGAGCAGCTGGCTGCCCTCTCTCAAGGCCCCATTGTCAAGACCAAGAAGAAAAAAGAGAAGAAGGACAAAAAGGAGAAGAAGAAAAAGAAGAAGCTGGAGAAGAAAAGTAGAGGCACCAGGAGCAGAGCTGGCTCTGAGGAATGGAAGATGCCTGGCAAAATGCTGAAGAGCAAGTCTGCCAGAGCAGGTGGCTCGCAGACAAAGAAAAGCCAGGGGAAGAAGAGTAACAAGAACAGCAAGTCAGTAGTAAAACAATGACCCACCTTATCTCATCTTCACACTGTTTTAGATATTAAGCAGCGGCTGATAATGTTTACCTTCATCCTGATTCGATCTCTTCTCTCAATTGTTCAGGACCATAAAGAAGCCGTTCGAACCCCCGGTGGCCCCTTCCATGCTGCCGCACTACGACTCGGAGGAAGAGGATGAGATCGTGCCCATGTCGTACGATGAAAAGCGCCAGCTAAGCCTCGACATCAACAAGTTACCGGGGGAGAAGCTGGGCCGCGTGGTCCACATCATCCAGTCCAGGGAGCCTTCGCTGAGGGACACTAACCCAGAGGAGATTGAGATCGACTTTGAAACACTGAAACCATCGACGCTGAAAGAGCTGGAGCGTTACGTCATGACCTGTCTGAGGAAGAAGCCCCGCAAGCCTTACGGAGAACCAGGTAGATGAAACGCCCACCATGAAGCATACTGTCTTAAAAATGTCTCCTGTGTAACCTTGCACGTATCTGATGATAAACAGGGACAGCAGCAATCTAGCATGTGGTCGAAACTTTCTTCAGGTTATTTTTGGATGAGGCATGAAGCTGAGGTGCAGGCTCTGGCAACAAAAACACACCAAAACTTCAGTGCCCCTGATTTTCACTGTGATTGTTTTGCGGCATCATTGAGACACAGCAGAAAGAAAAAAGCTTCAGCTGTTGTCCCTCAGAGGTCGAGGAAGGCAGGCCAAGAATGAGGCAGCATGATCAAGGCAATCGCATTATATCAAAGTCAGGTTTTACTCTGACTGGACTGCTGAAGATATAAAAGTAAAACCATAGTGTTGCACCGAACTGACAGGCACATGACGACGATTTCTCAGCCTGTTAACACACTTGACTTTGGTTCTGCACCCACATCTTTAATTCATCTCTCCTCTGTGAACAAGAGCTACTCTTCCTCCTGAGTGAACGCTGCTGTTTTGGTCTTGAGGAGCGTATTCCATGTGGAAAATTAAAATGATTAACTTGCTGAGTTCGTACGCACTGTGTTGCATTGATGCATGAAGCATTTAATCAATGGCATGTCATGGAAGTTCTTATATTCGGGGCACGTCAGGAGGTTTTCCACATGAATCACTAGTGGCAACATTCATTTTCTTGAGGTTTATTTCTTCCTGTTAACAACGAACTGTAATATGATAATGCCACCGCGATCCTTTCTTGCCTTACCTGATTAAAAACGGCTGAGTCAGCTGTTCACGAAGCAAAGCTGCAGGATGATGGTGCAACTTGTGCTTCAGCTCTGTTGGTCTGTTGGCTCAAAGTAACTGATGTGTAGAGCTGAAATAATGAGTCTACACACAGGAACCAAAGGTTTAATATAATAACAGTGTTTCTTGTTGTATTTTTCTTTTAGCCGTTTGAAGGAAGCTGTGAACCTGAATATTTCAAGGTTTCTAATCTGCCGTTGTAGATCTCTGTGGAATGGTCTTTGTCTCGCTCGTTCAGTCTCTTCCTCCATTTCTCCATCCTGTGTCAGTGGACCATTAAAACCGATCTCGTTCTGTGAGAAACACTGGGAGCAATTTGAAAACACACCTTGGGCTTCTGTTATGGGCACAGTTCATGTTTCTGTAATGTTTACAGACCAAACACTTTCTTGATGACTCTATTTTTACATGGTTGTTCCGTCTCTTTCCTGATTAACTGTGCCGCTCACGCCGCTCCCCCTCTTGGCACATTTTCAGTAACAGTGAGTGCATTGTCTCGGTGGATGTCAGGTGTAACAGTCTCGTCATTGTTTCACCTGCAGCAGGGAAAGGCACCGTTGGCAAATCTAAAGAGGAGCTGACTCTGGAGAAGAGGAGGGAGCTGGAGAAGAGGCTGCAAGACGTCAGCGGACAACTCAACTCTGTCAAGAAACCCACGAAAGCTAAAGGTGAGCTCATCTTCATTGTCTGCATGTGTCCTCGGAACCTTTGATGCTATTTATAGGTGCATCTTCTCCATTATTGTCCGACTGTCATTAGATATTTTACATGGTGCATCAATAGTCCTTTATATCTGTACCTGGTGCAGCTGTAGAAATCAGATTCACTCACTCTAACCTCCTCCTCCTCCTCTCTCCTCCTCCTCCTCCTCTCCTCAGCGGAGAAGCCCAGTGCTGTCGAGACCAACACGCAGCCCTCGCGCCTCAGTGGCAGCAGCTCCAGCTCGGACTCCTCTTCCTCTTCCTCCTCATCGTCGTCCTCAGACACCAGCGATTCAGACTCTGGCTGAGATCCTTAGCAGCGGCTAAGAGTGAGGAAAAAAAAATAAAAAAATAAAACACTAATAACTCAGGGACTTGGGCTGGCCCAGGACACAACACACCCTGAAAGTGAAGTGGGCTGAGATATTAAACACCATGGCAAAAAAAAAAAAAAAAAAACACAAGTCAAATGTTTTGAATGTGGGACTGAGGGATGTGAAACAATGTCTCTGTGGATCAATATAGAACCCAAACACTAAATGCCTTGGTTCCCCTCTCCTCCCCTTTGTAAATACTTGTACAAATTTATGTTTCTTTTATAAAGAAGAATTTTATGGTGATCCCCCAAAGAGGGAAGCGGAGTAACGAAAAAAGGATGTGGAAAGACGGGCCACGCTCCAAAATCTGCTTTGGTCGGCCTCTGCGCTGTGTCCTCTGGTGGCGAGGGAGTGGAAGAGTATTTATTTATTTGTTTTCTTCACCCACATTTCCTCAGATGTTACTGGAATTTGAACCAGCAACTTTTTTGGTCACGAGCCTTGCTTTTCTAACATCTTGGCCTTCTGCCGCACTTAATCTTTAGACCAACCCCCTTAGACTCAGCCTTAATGATCCAGATTGTGAATAACTGTTTGATTATTAGGAAAAATAACTTATTGTTCAGGAGGTTTCTCCTCATGTTCGCAGGTCTGTTGAGTAGTAAATTAAACTCATGTTTTCTGCCATATTCCGGTCAAAAATTTAAACTTGGTTACATCTCGAGTTGTGTTTACAGCCATAATTCTCCTTAGTTAGACGTTGAACTTCATGCAGCAGTTTTTCTTTTGCAGCTTGTAGTTCTTGCTCTTGTTTGAAGACAAGGTGGATTTATAATACAGTATAGATATATGGTAAAATACTGTAATTTCAAAGTTTGCAATTAAGTTACGTATTTATTTTGTCTCGATTTACGTGGCGTCACTCTCAAAGCCCAACAAACGTTTTCCGACTTGCGTGACCCTGATTGAATTACTGTCAGTCTTCAGTATTTTGAAATCAGCTCAGCTTTGGTATCGCTCTCAACACAGGCTGCTGAATGTCATCAGGTCACAGAGCAGGTTTCTGATTCCCACACGAGTGAAGGATGGAAGACGTCTGTGGCACTCGGGTCGAAGGTTTCTCAAAACCCATCGTTTGGCCGCTCGGCACTTACTGGAACGAATGGAACCGACTGTAGTAACTGAAGATGAATCCCGCCACAGGTTTCCTGTGAAGAGACGGGACAGTCCTCGCAGTCCATGCATAGTTAAAGCTGTTGTTGAATGTTCAGCGAAAGAAGTCATGCTTGTATATATTTAAACTGTATTTGCTATTGCACAAACTATTGTATTTCTGCTGTTTATTTTTGAGTTATCTTTTTTAACATGCTGTTATTTCTCATTCCTGTCTTGGTTGTTTCCTGATGAGCGTGCACATGCCTCTCAGAATCATACCTTTCATTTGACAACTGTGTTTATTAAAATATTCACTTCTGTAGAAGAGTTTGAATTTTGTCTGAAAGTTTCATTGTATTGACCGACTTTAGTTTTTACATTCATAACAGCAAAACTGTTTGTCTCCTTGTTTGCTCAGGATTTCATTTGACCTTTTTCTAGTTGAGGCTGTATTTTTGAAACTTGGCGTGTAGATTATTGACTCAGTTTTGATGGTTAGTATAGAGCTGGGATTATTGGAGGATTCATTGATTAGTGCAACGGCAGAAAGTTAAGAAAAGAAAAAAAGGCGATGGGTGTTTTTGTCTTGTTAGATGTTGATGTGATTCTTTGTCACACAGCCACTAGAAAGACAGTGAAGTGAATATCTTGGTTTCCTGTTTCTCCCGAGGTCTAAAGGAAATTATAAATTGTATGTTTACCTCTGTGACAAACAAACCGAGGTGAAAACATAACCTTTCACCTCGGTTTATTTGACAGAATCACACAAAAACTTGTTAAACCAGTTAAATTTCCACAAAACTTGGAGAAAGGATGGAACATGGGCCGAGAAAGAACCTGTACAATTTGGGATCTGGACAAAGGTCGGGAAATATATTTCTAATGTCTGTAACGTTGCAAGATATTTTGTAAAGACAATTTTTCAAATTAACATCCTAGGGAATAATGCATGAATATATATATATTTTAAATCTGTTATATTTAGTAGACAGTGTGCGCAATCTTCTGCAGCTTGATTTTATTTACTGGGCCTGTTGTTGGGTATTGACAGAGGTATGTGCTCCACTGAGTACCATTCTGGTTATATATATTTTCTGGCATGTTATAGACAGAATAATGATTGAAAATAGATTTAAAGAAAATCCACCATTTATTCATAAGTTCTACAAATTATTCGTTTCTATTTGAATTCTCAAATCAGTGACAAATTAAAAAACATAATTGTGGATTAGCACACAAATCATAACTGCTCTTGTTTAGTAGTTCTTTTCTTCACTTGCTATAAAACAGTGTGAACAGTAAATATAATATAATAACAGTTCATAAACAACTAAATAACTGTAAACTTGAAATTTTCAGTAAAAAGACAACCAACCACCTGAGTCAGGGACCGGCCCTGCTGTAATTATCATGTCTGTTCTATAGGTGGCAGCAGTCAGTCATGGTAAACTCACATGTTCCTCTCCAGTGGTTTTGAGGTTGTTGTCATTGAGTCACAGGCCTTGGTTGGCGTGTGTTGTAAGGAAGTACCATCAGAATGTGAAATGTCTGGGAGGAAGGAGATGCCCGCTCAGTCGGATGTCCCTGCAGCATGGAGAGGAACCTGCTCCTGGCGCTGCTGATTTGTTTTCCAAAAGCCAGTCAAGGTAAGTTTTGGCAGAAATACATGAATCGTGATCGTCAGGAGTTTTGTATTCAGATGAAAATGAAGATTACAAAGGCCTGGATGAAAACGTCTTACTTCTAAATTCATACTGTTGGGTTTCTTTATATTTAAAAGGATTTTAAGGACTTGACCTTCTATGTAAAGAGCCTTGAGATAATGTTGAATTGAAAGTAGAGTGTGGTTGAAGTATTTTATGGATATATCACTGTATATCACTTCCATTTCACTGTTTAGTCAGATACTTTTAATGGCTGGTGAAGCACCACAGCCAAACTTTCAGCAGCAGTTGGTGTCTGGTGTCTGAGGCCTTTGTTCAGCTCCAGACACCACATCTGCTCTCTGGAGTCTTTCAAACAAGCTGACGGCAGCAATCCGTCACACGTGATGTCTTTGTCCTGCAGGTAAACACCTGCTTCGCTTTTTGACCTTCTGCGACAGAGACGTGGAGGGAAACGGTCAGTACGATATTGAATATGACGGCGATCAGCTCCTCTACGTCGACCCCTTCACCTATACGGCAGTTCAACGCCTCCCGGAGTTTGCAGAGCAGTGGACCCCGGATCCTGGACTGGACAAAGACGCATACGTATCCCTGGGTACCTGCAGGTACAACATCCCCCGTGCCGCTAAGGGAGAGAATTATCCCCCAGAGGTCAGAGGTGAGAGGAGCGTTTCTCCTTAATGGACTCTGTTTAGTTTCTACTGATAATAAAGAATTTTCAGAGCTACAGGATCTTGGCTTTTAAAACTACGTTTAACTTAAACAGTGGAAAAACGATCACACTGATCTTTTTATTTAAGTTGAAATAACAGTACAAGAATAAATTAAATACTCCACAAGTCCCTCTAAAGTAAAAGTATTTGAGTTCTAAGTGATATATGACATTTTAAGATTGTTAATACCAATGAATCAACGCATAAGCAGCATCGGACTGTTTTTGCTGCTCAAGGTGAAGCGAGCTTTCCTCAAACTGTGCTCGGCTCCTTCCAAGGGTAAGAAGATAAATCTGAGCGGTTGTGAAACTCTAACTTCAAGATTAATGGGAGGCCAAAGAAAAATAGAATACATTTCTGCTCAACAGATTTATATTCATACTTTTTATTCCTGTTTTTTGGACTAATCTCACTTTAGCTCCGAAGAAAATTCCTCCACTTTGACTTTTCTAGGCCTCAAACAGCAGATTCAATGAAACCAAGTACAAGTGAAGACATCTGAGTGAGACGAGCTGTCCCACCTCCTTCGTCCTTTCACACATCACAAGCTCTCATTTTGAATTCCTCCCAAAGATTTAATGTTTTCATCGGCTGTTGTTTGTTTGTGGATTACTGGTTAACCGACGACTGTGTTTGTTTGTTTGTTTGTTTGTAAGTGAGATCACGAAAAGGTCAACGGACAGATTTCCGCAAACCGAGATAAAAGGCTGTGATGTGGAAAGAACTGATAACATTTTTGTGTAGATCCAGATCAGGGGACAGATCCAGGGCCTGGGCGGAGTTATGAGTTCTGCTGCGTAAATACTCTATTCTGAAAGTGCGAATACCCGGGACGTGAGTAAATGCACTCAGGTACTTTCAGACGATCCCTGTCTGAGTATGTGATGATGCAGATACTTAATATATGACTTCATCTCTCCATTCTACTCCCAAGAACAGAGCAAAGTACTGATAAGATGTAATGTGAGTATTAAGTTAATGAGAGGAGTGTTCTTAAGAGATGAACAGGTACAAGCAGAGAAAATCCATGTGAGCTGTAATTAGCCTCTGTGTTATAATCACGCTCGTGTTGCAGGTTAAAGCATCTCTCACTGTTTATTGTGTTTAATTAGCACGAGCTCCGTGATGCTGGGACGCATGTGTGTCTGTGAATCTTCCTCTGGCTGCGAATTAAAATAAAAATATGAAAATATTCCTTAGTGGAGGAAGCATGTGGACGCCTCTTGTCTCCTTTGTCTGTGGAGAAGCAGCATGTCTGGGCTGAATTGGGAATCAATCACATAAACACGTCCACATATTTGTCCCCATGTCGTGTAACTGTCTGTGTCCGTCAACCGGTTCATCCACAGTCACTCCTTCCTCCCTGATGTTCCCGAAGCAGCACACAGAGCTGGGAGTCCCCAACACCCTCATCTGCTTCGTCAATGACCTCCACCCGCCTGTGGTGGAAATCACCTGGACCAGGAACGGGCAGCCGGTGGACGAGGGTGAGGTCAGCCAGACTCAGTACTACTCCAACAGCGACTTCAGCTTCCGCATCTCCTCCTACCTGGACTTCACCCCGCAGGAGGGCGACATCTACTCCTGCAGCGTGGACCACATCAGCCTGCAGGCGCCGCTCACCAGGTTCTGGGGTGGGTCTGTAGAAATTCTGTGGAAATCCATCCTGCAGCTAACTAACAGACCAACGAAGGAAACAAGACCTCATCCAGAGAAATAAAACTTTGCTTTGGACCTAAGTGGTTTTAGAGATTGAGGGAAGAGCAGATTTATTTCTTTTATTTTCATGTTATTGCAGAAATTTAAAGCTTAATAGCAAAAAAAAAAAAAAAAAAAAGAATATCTAAGAATATCTAACGACAGCTGCGTGAAAAACTGAAAGCATTTGGAGGTGAATAAAAGAGTCGAGGACCTGCTGCATCCTCCGGGCCTCAGCTCCGCAGCCCCCAACGCTGGCCTGGGTGTCAATATGATGATATTTCCACACGGCGTCTTCGTGTTTGTTCGCGGCTCACGCACTTGGGGGCGGAAGTAATGATAAAAAGAGAGAGAACAAAAGAAACAAACAGAGAGAGGAAGAGATGGAGGCTGAGAAATAGAGAACAGGCTTCTGGCTCACTGCGTTTATTTTCATAAACATGAAGAGAATGATGCACTTTGCTCGACACAAACACACAAACACACAAACACACAAACACACTCATACAGACACACAAAAGGATGCACAGAGAAAGACGTCAGCATAGAACAGAGAAGTTACGTGAACTTCCAAGTATTTATCATAGATTGTAAATAAAGATGGACGACGTGACAGCTCCTCAAAAGTTGAGCCAAAGGGTCTCTATTGCCCCCTGTTGGCTGGATGCAGTAAAGGTCATAAACCCTGACTCCTCCATGTTAGCAGATGGGACATGGGCCAAACGTAAAAATACTTCATTTCTTGACAGTGCAAGGAAATGGAGATGCATCGTCCATCTTTATATCCAGTCTTTAACTGTGTTTCAAGCAATTAGCACTTTAAGAAAGTCTCATGCTTTTGAAACTCACATGTTATCTTGTGTGTGTGTGTGTTGTGTTTGTTTGTGTGTGTGTTTGTGTGTGTGTTTCCTCCAGAGCTTGCAGAGAACACAGACCACCAGGCTGTCGAGACATCAGTGTGTGTTTGTGGTGTGATCCTGGGTCTGATTGGAGTTGTCACAGGACTGTGGCTCATCGTGAAATCCAACAAGTCTCACCGGCCGTAACACACGTCAAGACCAACACCTGAAGCCTTTGACGCCAGATGTGTGATTGTGTTTTTCTCTCGTTTCCTTCTCTTTTTCTTTTGGGGAGTGAGACTCTGGTTTTTTTTATCTCAACAATGTTTATACGGTTTCCACATATTTTTCTACTTCTGCAACAACACGGAATTTAAACCCGCGGTAAATCCCGATCTGGATCCACACCAAAATATAATGGATTGTTCTTTGGGTTCTCTTGGCAGAAAAATGTCTCTTTTGTGAAATCCTGCAAAAAAACAAACTAATTAAAATGAACACATTTCAAGGGAAAAGAAAAACACAACCTTCTGTGGATCATAGCTTCGTGCTTCACTCAGGTTTGGTGATGTTGTAGCTCAGTAACGTGTTCGTGGCTCGTGATGAGCACGTCAAGCAAATGAAGGAAACCTGAAACGATCTGTTTGTGCTTCTGCTCGTCAACCGAAGACATTAAAACAAAAGAGAACAAATCCACTGCATTCGTCCCTGTTTGTTTATTAACTCTTAGATGTGACAGCCTGTGTGGCACGATCACAGAGTCACCA
The DNA here is from genome assembly GCF_024713975.1 of Paralichthys olivaceus. Lineage (NCBI taxonomy): Eukaryota > Metazoa > Chordata > Actinopteri > Pleuronectiformes > Paralichthyidae > Paralichthys > Paralichthys olivaceus. The sequence goes on from NC_091105.1 coordinate 2,425,672, forward strand.
TCTATTACCTCAGCACTGACTGAAGATGCTGTTGCTCCTGCAGCGACCGCCTGACACCAACGATCTGAAAATACCGTTCGTCATTTCTGCCTGCTTGTGTTTTAATACTGTCACCGAATGCAGATGCTTCAAACTGCCTCCGTTGGATTTGTTCAACTCGGGCCTGGATCTAATTATTTTCATAGTGATGGATGAGTCGCTGCCACGTTTTAATATGTAAGCGCGTTGAGCTTCTGATGGACGCAGCTTAGATCTCGAACGCTGAAAATCCCAAATACAGCAGCTGTGATTTTGCTGTACATGAACACGCTGCAGCTGAGCTCAAATGACAGAGTCACGAGATCAAATCCTGAATGAGGAATTAGTTTTGAGAAGTGGCAGTGATTTTATTGCCACAGTAACCGGCATTCCATTGTTTGTGTTTCCCCACAGCACTTTTAAAACATGTAAACATCAGAGTTTTGATAAAACCTGAAAGACCAGTTCCTCTCATGCATAAACACGAACGTCATATTTGCACGATGCAGTTTAGTTTTCAGGCGTTGGAGGTTTGAGCTCGATCGAGTCTGTGTTCTTTTGCGTGAGAAGTTTTTAATGTAGTTTTCAGTGTTTAAAAGATGAAGGGACTTAATTTCCTGCACAGTCTCACTGTCTCTGCTGTTCTGCTCTGCACTTCACCAACAGGTAGGTTTCTTCTCCATGTGTTCAGTCTATTTTAACCTTTATTTACTATAGTACAATGAGGTCCTTTTAAATCAATGCTGAGGTTTTCTTATTACTTTATTTTATTTGTATTCTCTCCTGAAGTGTAACTTGCTGTTGCAGGTGGCTACGTGTTTCAGGGGATATACGACTGCGAGTATGGAGACAACATCACCGACGTGGTTTTCTTGGTGAAAAACATATTCAACATGAAGCTCAACAACATGTATGACTCTCGGGTCGGGAAGTATGTGGGCTTTGGATCGTATGGCATCAAAAACGCAGAACACTACAACACCCAGGCTTGGAAAATGGCCTTGAGAAGAGCTCAGGTGGATATTCTTTGCAGATACAATGCGAGACTGTTCAGACAGAGCACGCTGGACAGAAAAGGTACATTTCTGTGTTTTCTACTGGAGCAGGTTATTGTTTGTCTCACAGTTTCATTTCCTTGGTTTCATTTGCTTCATTGAAAAACAAAAGGAATCAAAGTCTCTCTCCCTGTGCTTTGATTTCATGGCTTAAATAAAACGGTCTTCTACGTCCAGCCGGTCGTTTAGCTGCTGATCTTTTGCTCTGGTCTTCTCCACACTCCAGTGCCGCCGGTTGTCAGGGTCCATCTCGACAAGCCGGCTGACTACGGGGTGCGGACTATGCTCCGCTGCAGCGTTCTGGGGTTTTATCCTCAAGAAGTGAGGGTGAGCTGGCTGAGGGACGGGGCGGAGGTCTCCAGCGACGTGTCGTCCACTGACGTCCTGGCCAACGAGGACTGGACCTTCCAGGTTCACTCTTACCTGGAGCTGACGCCCAAGAGAGGGGAGAGGGTGAGCTGCAGGGTGGAGCACAGCAGTCTGCCAGAGAGCCTGGAGCTGGACTGGGGTCAGTAAACATATTCAAGTCTTCCGCGTGTGTCAGCTGCAGTTCAGGAGGATGAGGATGGATGAACTGGAGATGATGCAGGATATTTAAAGTGTTGGAACGGTGGCTGACATTAAGATTCCATGTCTGCTCCAGGTTGGTTCATGTTAAGCTGAGCCCAGTGGACGTACCCATGGAGTCGCTCTCGGTTTAGCCTCAGGCATATCGTGTGTCCTCCCCCCCCCCCCCCCCCCCCCCCCCCCCCCCCCCCCCCGGCTGCATTTTATGGTAAACGTTGAATTCCAGTTCTCGGGGTGGTGGCGAAGAGAAGTGGTTAGGAAGTGACAGAGGCTCGGTTCAAGTTGAGGTTGAACATATCGACGGGGAAACAGAATCTACCCCCGAGCGTTTGGAATCTGATGCCAGATCTCACCGCGTCCAGCAGTTGTCCCTGGTGTATCCCTGTGTTTCCACATCACCTGATCTCCACACACACCTGCTCACCTGCTTCTCATTCCCTCACGAGTCTTTACACCAGCCGTCCAGCACCGACTCCTCGCCAGCTCGTCTATTGTGTCCCTGTAGCCTCAGTGTTCCAGCTGTCGTACACACACTTTCCCTATTCACGTCTCCAGCCTGGGTTTTGTGTCCCTGCTCCCATTTTGGATTTCTTTGCCTTTGTTTTCCCGCAAAAGAATCGAGCTCAATTGACCCTCTCCTGCTTTTCAGTCCAAACAAACCAGAGCCGCTACGTTCCTCGGTCACAAGTGGCGGCAGAATCAACAGCGGCGACGAACAATGGTTCTGTCCGTCAGCCGCTGTTGACGCGTGAGGTTTGCGAATCCGAGAAGCTGTGACAGGAGGAGAAAGAAGACGCTCGATGTCTGAAGAGGAGAGTGTGATGGAGAGAATCTGAAGGTGTCTGCTGGGGCCCCCCGAGCTGAGAGGGGCCCCCGAGAACGACTGATTACATTAAGGCTCGTTTATGCTGAGTCCAGAGTTTCTGATAAAGCGTTGTGAGGTTGTGATAATGTTCCTCTTAAGACGGTTCTTCTCTCCTGGACTTCTGTTCTGGAAGTTACTCCAGAACCTTCCCAGAATTACATGCATGTAGAAGCTGTACGCGTCTATAACATGTGATCTCTCATCGTATCTGTGAGCAGGTACAGATTTCACTGTCGGTGTTTCTCTCTCTCTCTTACAGACTCGTTTGCTCTGGATGCTAAATATGCGAAGATGACAGTGGGGATCGTCTTCTCCTTCGTGGGCTTCAGTGCAGCTGCAGGTGGAGCAGTTTACTTCTGGTGGAGACGGAGGTTTGTGAAAGAAACCAGACTGCGAACAAACGGTGTGAGTGAAGTTGTTGTCAATGAAACTTTCTTCTTCTCGTTTCAGGTTTGACTTCAGTCGAGTTGACAGTCAAGGATCTTCATCAACGTGATGATGAAATAAAAACTCTATCAGTCAGAGTTAGAATTGATTTTAAGATTTTACTGATCCCCTTCACATCATTGATCCAGGTCCAACCATGTGAAGCGCTAACTCATTCTCAAACTTCACCTTCTTATTATCAGTAACACAATAAAACGAACCAGCTTCACTTTCTCAGCAGAAAACTCTTAACCATGTTAAAAACCACTTCGTCCTTCAGTTTTCTGTGTTTGACTCGTACGTCAGGAGATAAACGGCCCCGTGAGAAGGTGACATGCTGTTACATCATGTGCTTTTATAATCAGACAAAAAAAAAAGAATCCTTCTCTTAAAACTCAACATTCTGGCTGATGACATGTTGTATATATTAAAAAAGCGCACAACCCACACCAGCTTAACCTGCCGCCACTGCGGCAAACGCAAAAATAAACCACAGGTTTGAATAGTTCTGTGCATTTTATTTATTCACACAGCTGCTAAATAAGATAAAGAAAAAGTTTTCCCACAGAGAAGACGTTTTTCTACATTTTCACCATTTTCCCAGGCGATAATTCCTGGATCTAGAAATGGGCATCTCAAGGGAACTGATATCTGTGTGTGTGTGTGTGTGTGAAAGTTCTAGGCTGTTGGGCCTCGGTGCAGATAAGTGCTCACGGAGTGATGTTCCAGTGTTGCTGTTGGACAATAACGATCCCTGAAACGTTGATTTCCAGTGACACCATTGATTCTCAGCTCTCTGGACATGCACACATGTTGAATTCACATCAGATCCACTTCACCAAAAACTTTAGAGAAATAAGCATCATGTGGAATCTGGCGTCAGACAAACCTTCTCGTTCTCCGACAGCAGCTGGTGATTCCCACGCCGCTCTGCGTCTCTGTAAATGATTCACGGGTGGTCTGTTCCGTGACCAACACGTGAACTATATAAGAGCTTTTCGAGGCTGAACCCCCTCCGGTACTCGTTAGCTGGCATTTCACGGCGAAACACCCACTCACTGCTGTCGACATGGCGAGTCTGCTCACCGCCGTGGCCATGCTGGCCGCGCTGTCCGTGGGGTTGTGTGAGGAGAAGAACTTTCTGCAGAGGGCCGGCGTGGCCTTCAACGACAGAGAGTTCAAATCTCTGCTCACTGTGACGAACGGAGAGCAGTTCGGAAACTGGACGTGGCCCGAGATGTGTCCCGACAAGTTCTTTGCTGTTGGCTTCAGTATCAGGGTAAAGACACCGATTTCACCGATTATTTTTTTATCTCACTACTGAGGCAAATTAAAATATCTTTCCTCGCTAAGTTCAGTGGCTGAAAAACTGAAGGCCTGTATCACACGGACATTCCGCTTGTCCATAATTCCTGTTTCGACATTTTGAATGACTTTTACAAAAATGTATTTATTTGACAAAATCTGCCCTTTTTGAAGTTTTGATCGTGTTCATGAACTTTTGTGTTTTTCATAATTTTCAGCCTTGAGCCAGTCGTGACTTTTGTGTTTTTCTCAGCCTGAAGAAAAATCTGAGTTTTCCTCACGTTGTTTCAATAAAAGTGGTTTCATAAGGGGACTGTTAAAAAATGCCAAATCTCAAATTCCTGGATCTGAAAACTTTACCCTGGTGATATAAAACTTCAAAATGAATTCCCCTCACAATCAGCAGTTGGTCAAATACTCTTCACCTCAAGTTTTTTTTAAACTTTCAATCATTTCACATGATTTTTCATCACCAACGTGATTTACCGACTATTTTACCTTTTTCAAACTTAATATTTCCTGTTTTATTTTGACATTTCTTCCCTTGTGAGGCTGGTTGTTTCACTTCCTGGGACGTACAGTTTGGTGAAAGGACGTTTGGCAAGAAGAACATTTTAAAACTCTTGAAGTCACATTAAGTAGTGGAATTGTTTCTTCCTCTCAAACCGGCTGTGAAGAGACACTTTACTTTCTATGATCCCAACATATGATGGCACAGAAATCAGTGTGAGATCAGCAAAAAGCTAAATAAATGAAATAAGGTAAAACAGTTTTATTGTCCTCCAGCTCAGACGAACATTCAAACTGGGAAACAAAGCGACAGAAATAAACTCGGTTGATCTGATAAACGCAGACTGACAGAATTTACTTCTTGTTTTATCAGATACTAATCTTACGTCACATTTGCTTGTTGCCGACGCACAAATGACACGAAGACAAACTGGTTTAATCAGATCTGCTGCTGGGAACTGTTCTGTGTTTCCTCAGGTGGAGTCCAACCAGTACGCCTCAGACGACACGGCCATGAACGGCGTCCGCCTCATCTGCGGGAAAGACGGGAGCCGGAGCTTCCTGTACTCTGTGGAGTCTCACACTGGCTAGTGGGTGTTCTGCAGTGATAATCTTTTATAATCAGCTTCTACATGAATATATGAACGAATACAACCAGTCAAAGCACGTACATTTAAGCACGTACATTAATTATCACTTTAATTACTTTAAAATACAACTGTGACAGTGATGACAGCTGGAATTTAGCATCAGGACATTTACTTACCGGGAGAAATTCTTAATTTCTTTGAGAGTCACTGAGATGGTTTTTATCAATGTCTTTAAATATTCATCAGTTTGTTGCAGTGGTCTGATTGTTTGACCGTCTGTCTCAGTGGAACCCACCTGTCTGTCCCGTAAAGGTTAAATAAGAAAACTTTTTAAAAAGGGGTTTTGGAAGCAGCAGGAAGCTGGAGACAGTTTCATCATCATGGAAATAAAATCATTGTTTCTTCTAGAGTTCATCGAGTTTAGGTTTCAGATGTTGAAATGTCTTGACTTCCCGTTTCCAAACCAAACCTTGACTCTTATTCACGTTTTATTCACTCTGCTGTATTTCCTGCTCTCTTCTGCAGCTTCGGTGACTGGTCTCACCCTCAGTACTGCCCCAGTGGCGTGCTCAGCTCCTTCCAGCTCCGCGTGGAGCCCCATCGGGGCCTGTTCGGTGACGACACGGCCGTCAACAACATCAAGTTCCGCTGCAGCAGCAACCCCACGCTGGAGGGCACCGGCACGGACTGGGGGGAGTACGGACACTGGAGCGGGGAGTGTGGCGACGGAGGAATCTGCGGCATCGAGACCAAGATGGAGGAATACCAGTACGGCCTGGACGACTCCAGCCTCAACGACGTGCGCTTCCATTGCTGTGCCAGAACCCAGCAGGTACGATGGAGGGTTGAATAATCAGAATTAAAGCTGAGAGACTCAAACGATATGTTTTCGTATGTTTGATTTTTTTTTTTACACAAAAATTACTCAATTTATTTCATAATCTCTTGTGGAACTCATTCAGTTTTGGACTCAGGGCTCAGCTCCAGTAGTTCCATTCTCAGAGAATAATCCGTCAATCTTGATGACCAATAATCAGGCACGTGTTGGGAGCTAACGTGTGCAAAGTGGTGAAGATCCAAATTAAAATCTAGTAACTTATCTAGTGAATTTAAAAGTGGTTTCATAAAAAATGCAAAATCTCACAACGTTAAAGAAAGTGAAATAAAGAAATTCCTGGATCTGAAAACTTTACCCTGGTGATATAAAACTTCAAAATGAATTCCCCTCACAATCAGCAGTTGGTCAAATACTTTTCACCTCAAGTTTTATTAACTTTCAATCATTTTCTGACTATTTTACCTTTTTTAAACTTAATATTTCCTGTTTTATTTTGACATTTCTCCCCTTGTGAGGCTGGTTGTTTTCACTTCCTGTCTGTGTCCATTTATAAATTACTACGACTTGTAAACTTTGTGACATTAATCAACTGTAATTGTGTTTATTCATCATAATCCTGAGACACTTTTATTTAAAGTTTCTGAATTTGTGCTTTCTGTTTTTTATCGACAGTGATTGACAGACGAGAAGCTTCCCCTCCCCCGTCACCCTGAATTAAAACATGGGAAATAATAAAGTGCACGTTTCACCAGAACTTCAATTACGTTTCATTTCCTTTTTTTTTTAAAAACACAAACACTGAGATCAGAGTTCAACAAATAACTGACGGTCATTCGTGTTTAACTTTCAAGAGAAAGTTTCAAGTGTCGGCTTCAGCAGCAAAACAACAAAAAGACGAAGGAGCCATTTTTACACCATGTCGTCGCCTCCTCACCTCGTCAGCACGAGAGCGCCGTGTTTCCACTTCCTGTCTGATGAACCAATGAGCTCACGGTAAAGTCGCATTAAGCTCGAGACGCTGACACGGGCGTTTCCCAGAATTCCTGCTGGAACTGAGGTAATTAAGAAATGACGAGAGGGGGGTATTAATTAATTCACAGTTTAAGGCCTGACAAAGTTTGATAAGACACTGATTGGCACACACAGAGGTAATTGTGTTAATTAATCGGTGAGCAGTTAATCTGCCAGCGGAGTGTGTGCGGCGGGTCGACGTGATGTTATCAAACTCTGCCTTAATGGTTTTCAGATGATTTTGCAAGTCGAGGCAAAGCGATTAGAGTCTGACACACACAGCCGCAGAGTTTCTCTCCGCTCCGGTAATAAATACACTCAGCTGACCTCTTATCTGGGCTCAGAGTGTTTTTACTGGGGTTTGAAGCTCAAGTGCACTTGTTGGTTCTGCTTGGATTACAGATACGCTCATATCAGCAGGAGGAGGATTTAACGAGGAGGACGGCTGAGTGACGACAGAGAGCACACATTAAAAAATAAAACTCTATCTATATTTGTTTTGGGAAAGAGAATGAATGAATCATTTTCAAACGCACTCATCCGGTTCAAACATGAACTCTTAAGTTATAGATTATATCTAAAAAATATCTTGCAGAAATGTCAGAATCTTTACAAAATGCATAGAAAACAATGTACAGGTCATATAAAAGCAAAACTAAATGAAATTAAAAGACAATAAAGTCATTTTTCACCTTTATTTTAATGACAGTGGACAACAAGAGTGAAATGTGGAGACAGAATGGAGGAAGACAAGGCAGCAAAGGGCCATGGTGGAATCAAACCTGTGGTCGCTGTCGGGAAAATATTGTTTCCTTATAATCTTGACCTTGATTTAACAAGTAAAATTGGATTTAACCTGTGTCTGGAGAGATCTAACTATCTACACGTGTTCCTAAACTGTATCTGTAATATTTACAGTCTGGGAGATCGGATCCACTTCAGACATACAGATGTGAATTCTGTAAAATATATGTCAGAGTATCAGATCACTTTAATCATAAACCGTGTAGATCTAGTAAAATAGCATCAACACATTTCCAGCAGCTACATGTGTATTATCATCATTTTTATATTATTATCTGTAGTCAGGTTAACTTTAGTTGTTAACCTGATCTCTGGGACAGTGAGAAGATCTCGGCTCCAGCAGCTCAAGCAGTTCATGTCCACACAAGAATAAAAGATGTGGAACACAACCAGGAGTCTGTCGTGCAGGATTTTAAAGGTCATCAATAACATATAAAAAAAAAACAGGCTAAAACTCACTTACTATGATTAGTTGCGCTCGTGATCCATCGCTTCTGATCTAATTCTAATCGTCTACGAATCATTTCAGTTCTACGACCGTCAGGAACAAGATGAGTCCCTGTTCATTTCCCTGCGCATGAAGCCTCACGGCCACTAGATGGCAGTGCTGTTACAAGCGGAGCTGACCATCATCTCTGCGAAACCTGTGACACATGGATGTATAGAATAATGATTTCATGGAGGCAATGAATTCTACATCAATCAGTCCAGCGATGTTGAACATCTGGCACGACCACGAGAAACGGCCCTTGGGCACGAAGGCCCCGAGATCTGCACTGCGACTCAATCTGGACAGTGTAACACGTCCTGTTCTGCAATTATGAAAACAGAGTGAGTTCATTATTCAGAACACGCTGCCGTCACCGAGTTGTTGTGCAGAAATTAGGTTTGCCATGGTGGATCCTCGGGGATTCAACGCCCCGGGTCATACGTTTAATTTCCAAACCACAGGCTCGATGTGTTTCTGACCAGCTTAGCGGCTCGCCGGGCCCCACTCCGCCTGAAGAGCCATTAAGGCCTCCTGTAGAGAACAGAATGGATGTGGTGTTCGTGGTCTCGCCCTCCTCTTAATGACCCCGCGCTCCCCTGGGCTCTGAGCTCATGACTTATAGATCACACCAGCTGCGTTGGCTCAACTGTAAATATAGTTCAGCTCATAAACGCCGTGGGGTTATTGTGTTCCTGTGAAATATCTGAGGGACAGTTTTGGGCTTGAACGGCTTTGTTTTGAGGTGAGGCCGAAACGAATGGTGTTGTTGTGGTAATAACAATAAAATTGATCCACGGTTGGCACGGTAATGAAGGTAATAACCAGATGGAGCCGATTCTTAAAAAAGAAAATCGTTTCTCTGGGAGAAAACAGGGACTTTGGTCTGTGAGCCTCATCGCAGGTTTCTCTCTGTGTTGTCATTGTGCTCAGTGGACTGAAGTTCTCATTTCATCTTTCAGTTCGTTTATATAAAAGCAGCGTAGATATAAACTAGTTCTGGTTGGAGAACGACTGCCTGGACTTCCTGTGGTAACCAAGGTTACAAGTAACACTGAACTTGTTCTGGAGACGTTTTTCTGACATAACAAATAAATGGATTCCTGATTATACATGAGATCAACTCAGGGTCGTGAATAATTTGAACCTGTTGTGTCATTAAAAATATTATATGTGTTTGTGTAAATGTATTTGAAGGTGTAGGAATATTTTGTATATGTGTAAAAAGGTTGTAGGGGTATAAATATCCTCTAGGCTACATGTTCAGAAATATTTTGAAGATATAGAAATGTTTCATACAAATAAATGTTTTGCAAGAGGAAATACTTTGTCTTTATCTTAAAAAAAGGATTAGTAGGTTTTTTAGCTGTATAAATATTTTGTATATGTGTATAAATGTTGTAGGTGTATACAAATTTTCTAGGCTATATGTAAAAAAATAAGTTGAAGTTGGAGAAATATGTGAATTATTTTGAAGCTGTAGAAATTTTTCATACACAAGAAAAAAATTGTGTTACCAAGGAAATATTTTTTAAATTTTCAAAAAAAGGTTTTGTTGGTTTTTGTAGGTGTAGAAATATTTTATACATCTGTAAAAAACATTTTACGTGTTGGAAATGACTTATTCTGGACATGAGTAACAAAGTTTTTTAGCTGTAGAAATATTTTGTATACGTGTAAAAAAGTTGTACATGTGTGAAATGACTTGTAACTGTGGAAATACTTTGGTGATGTTTAATAAAGTTTTTAGCTGTAGAAATATTTTTGTAAAAAAAATTTTAAAAGTTGTAGATGCATAAATATTTTCAAGGCTACATGTAAAAAAAATATGTTGAAGTTGTAGAAATATTTTCTCTATGTGTGAATTTTTTTGAAGCTGTAAAAATATTTCATACATACAAGAAAAAAAACGTGTAACTGAGGAAATATTTTGTTCATTTTCAAAAAAAAGGTTCTGTAGGTTTTTTTAGCTTTAGAAATATTTTATACATCTGTAAAAAAGTTTTTACGTGTTGGAAATATTTTGGGACACATTTCGACATGAGTAACAAAGTTTTTTAGCTGTAGAAATATTTTGTCTATGTGTAAAAAATTGAGGGGCGAAAATAAAAAAATATCATGAATAGTTGTAAAAATATTTTGTACATGTGTGAATTATTTTGAAGCTGTAGAAATATTTCATACACAAGAAAAAAATTGTGTCACCAAGGAAATATTTTTTAAATTTTCAAAAAAAGGTTTTGTTGGTTTTTATAGGTGTAGAAATATTTTATACATCTGTAAAAAACTTTTTACATGTTGGAAATGACTTATTTTGGACATGAGTAACAAAGTTTTTTAGCTGTAGAAATATTTTGTATACGTGTAAAAAAGTTGTAGATGCATAAATATTTTCAAGGCTACATGTAAAAAAAAATATGTTGAAGTTGTAGAAATATTTTCTCTATGTGTGAATTTTTATGAAGCTGTAAAAATATTTCATACATACAAGAAAAAAAAGTGTAACTGAGGAAATATTTATTTATATATTCATTTTCAAAAAAAGTTGTGTAGCTTTAGAAATATTTTATACATCTGTAAAAAACTTTTTACATGTTGGAAATTACTTGTACGTGTAGAAATATTTTGGACATCAGTAATAAAGTTTTTTATCCATATGTTTACGAATGTTAACTTATCAATATAATGAACGTTAGGAGACGTCACCATCTTTAAATGAGGAGTTTAACCCACGTCTCTTAATGGTCCGTAACGAGAGGAGTTACTTCACTCAGTAAAAAGTATTTCAGTGAACATCTGAGTATAATAATACTTTTATTAAGACAGACCTAATAATAAAATGTGAACTCAACCTTTGACAGGTTCATGAGTCAAATCTGGAGCTGAAGGATTAATCCTGAGAAATGCTCGAACATCTTATCTCAAGTTATTTTTAAACCGCGACTGCTTCAACCAAACCGAAACTGAGTTTTCCTTTGACACAAAAGAAGCGAGGACGCGTGTACACATTAAATATAAATCATTTTATAATATACAAATTGTACAGATGTCATGAACAGTAGGAATGTGGACATATACTCAGGATTGCAAGGGATAAAGAATACTTTTCTTTCACTGCTCTGCAAGTGACAACAGCACACGATCAAAGTTACTCAACATTCAAGATGGCAGCTGAGGTGATCAGAGACCAAAACAAAACAAAAAAAAAACTAAGAGTACATTTTCCAGAGGCTGTGAGCTAAAGTGACAACACGGAAAAAAAAGACCCCATTTTATCATGATCTGTTATTTTTACTCTGCCGGTTTCACGTCATAGTAGCACACAGGAAATGAACCACTACGCTTATTTTTTTTTTTACAGCATCACCATGAACGATTGCACCAAAGCCACGACTGAGGCTCAGAGACAATTATGCTGATATAACACAGGAGACCGTATATTATCTATTTTTAACACCAGAGGGCTGTGAACGTATATCCGAGTCGTACACCGGACAAAGATCTCCCTGTTTTCACGGACGGATGAGTTAACATGGTTCAGCATCATTTAAGTGATGAAGTTTCAGATCCTGTCTGTTTCTCTTTTTTCCCCCTGTAATAATATGAAGTGAGAAAAAAAAAACACAATTACCCACAGTCCCCAGCGTGTACCCATGTCAGGGGTCGGACTGCACCGCAACCACTCAGCCCTAATCAGGGAGAGTTAGTGGCCTGAAGGTCGCGGCCTCAGGTCGGACGGACGTGTGCGTGACCGGTTGCTACTTTTGTCCAGGTCGCGATCATCCATGTTTGCGGATGTTCGACCGGAATGTACCGGGGGTGGAAAAGAAAAATAAACCAGTCATTTCACATGACATCACTTTGCCACTCTACAGATTTTCCAAACTCTTGCTCCGAGCTTTTCTAAAAGGTCAAAGTGGAAAATCTCTGTGTTTTCAGGCGCCTGAGGGGAATAAATGTCACAGTTTCAGATAAAAAAACAAATAATAATAAAAGGAGGAAGGTGGGAGTGTTGGAATCAATTCATATTCATGAAACTGATAGATGACAGTTAAAATGTTTATCTTGACGCTGGGGAGAATGAAGAAATTGATTAGATCTGATTAAAGAAGTTGACCAGGGTTCAGTGGGGACGTTTCTCCAATATTCTCAGAGATCTTGTCAGCTAACAAAAGGCCTATTTTGGTTTTGCCTTTCATAATTCATATTTGTCACATCTGACAAAAGTGTGAAAGTGACAGCGGAGTGTTATTGGCTCCACAGCAGCTTTAAATATTTCTTGAATAAGTGCTTATTAAACCTCAAAAAGCCGAAAGCTGAAAAAAAAATAAATAAAAAAGTCAAGAAAATACCACAGAGAATATTATGATATATAACTTCATATCTCTGTTCAATATCAGAGTGGTTATTTGTCATGTGCTCGTGCAGACTCCATGTGTACAGCTGTGGGAAACCCATTCCGGCTCATCTGTAACCCTCGACCTTGTCTGCCATTAGTAATGAACTCACGCTCACAGGTCCGGGCTCCGCCATCGGAGGAGGCCGAGAGGACAAGGACCACATGTTTCAGGAGGTCGAGCGCGCTGTGGCCCCTCGGTTTGAAAACCAACAACAGCCCTCGGGAGGTAGCTCGAAGCGTCAGTCAGAAATACATTTTTGCAAGCTTTAGCGGAACAGCAGAGGCAACACAGAGCCCACGGTGTAAAAAAAACCATTCACAATAATGATAATAAAATAAACATGTTAAAAATAAATCCTACACACATTACCTTCATGTCGACAAACACTTCAAATCTTTTTTCCCCCTCACTGCGAATTCCAGTAATAAAACAGGGGACGACAGCTTCAAAAATACCAACACTGACGGCAGCGAAACTTTCCTGTTGGACTAGAACGAACATGTAACATTTAAAATCACCATCTCTAATAGCAGGCTGCGGGCCACTTACAGTATAGTAATAAGGCTGCACTGGTCACAGTTTGTTATACTCTACTCTACACAAAAAAACATTTGCCATTTTACATCGAAAAAATCTCAGCGGCGGGCGGATTAACCCAACCCCCCCCCCCACCCCCCCCCCCCCCCTACAAAAGGAGAGCACTTATTCAGCAAAATCAATCTCACGCGTGAGTAACTGAAGAGTTCCATCTTCATCAAGGTATCATCTAATTCTCATAAAGCAAAAGACACAAACGATGACAAACTGACGTCTGTATAAAGCGAGACAGTTTAAGTTCTTGATTAATCGAATGCTAACATTTCAATAAACCGTTTTTTTTTTTTTTTTCTGATGTGGAAATATCTCTGCAAAATTCTGCATTCTTAACACAGGATCATCCTCCGCAGTGCAAATGCTGCTCTGTGACATTACAGTCGAATCCAAAGGCTATTTTTATTTTGCCATCATACATCCCCCTAATAAGTGACCTCCATTATAAATGCATGATTCCTGACAGATACCCCGCGAACAAAATCCATTAGTGGGCTAATGAGATCTCTACATGGTGAACGTTGCCACCTCCCTTCTTCACATTTCGCCTCTCTTAAATGGAAACGATGCAGCGAAGCGGCGCGTTATGACTCGGTTATTGTCAGAAATGATGTCTGGGTAAGAGGTGCTCGGAGCTGGAGGTAAAATAATGAAGGAAATCTCTACGGGGGATGTGGGATGTTTCTTTAAATGAGCCTTTTCATTGCTTTTATTTGACGCTCTTATGCTCTCTTGTCTTTTTCTTCCACATCTCCACCTCCTGCTTTGTCTCTCCCACTCAATCCCGCACATTGGGAGTGAGTAAACACAACATGCGTCCACTCTGACCACGCAGATTAACCCCGCACTGAGACGCGCTTTTATTCGTGGCCCTTGACTGGAGACGTGATTAAAAATGCGACTTTGCGTAGAAATAAATCCTCACCCCTCCACGTGAAAACAAACTAGGTGAGTCTAAACACAAGTTTCGCCCTTGAGCCGCAAACATTCAGCTGAATTTCACATCCTTATCTAACTTGGCTTTGAGTTATGGAACATTCTGTATGCAAGGTGAGCTTAGCACACCGCACCAAAGAGTGATTATCGGCTCTCTTTGAAGCACTTGACGGCTTAGAGCTCAGCGTAAACAATTATCTCTTCACCCTACTTTGGATTGCCTGTCGCAACAAACGCCTTTCCCGTCACCTCTGCCAGCGTTCTCCTCCGAGTTCCCTCCACGTCACATCTCACTATGGTGCACAGAACCGAGGAGAAGATGGTGAAACAGTCTGTGATCACGTAGGACACGTTCCTGGGCATACCTGCCTTTTCGTTGTGTGGATATGGTTTGGATGAGGCAGGCCTGTGTCTAGACAGGATTTCTTTCTGACTCGTCTTTCCACACTTTCACAAACTGTCCGGCACGTCTCGTAACGTCGATGCCATATCTGGATATTACGAGCTGAAGGGGGAAAGGGAAGTCCTCGAACTTTAAGGAGCATCACTGCTGTTCGTGAGCGTATCTAAATAAACACAATTAGACATTTTACTAATTGACATGATGTCGCTAACTGCTTCTATAAAGACCCGGCCACACCAGAAATGACTTGAATAGACTTAGCGTCTATTTGCATGGCTAGGAGCTAAACTACTGTATCTGGTGAGCTAACTGCTAACATGCTGGTAAAATGTACGTGTCGAGCCGATGATTTCCTTCAAGCAGTTTGAGGCTTTTACACATTTTCTTCAATTTCCTCAAAGTGACTGAAAAAAAAAACATTCTCAGGGCTAACTAGCAAATTAGCTTGGTCGCTATTCAGACAATAAGCTCACACTAGCATCTGCAAGAATTTGTACCAACTCCTTTACTGAATCTGAACTTGATTCATCCTAAACGACTTCGCGCCTGAGAAACTATCGATTAGTTGATCTGATTTTGTTTGAATTGACTTGATTTCACTGCTGTCTGCTTCTGATGTGACCAGGTTTTTAATTGTTCAAAGTTGTCGCTCATCCTTGTTGGCGTCATAACAGATATTCTCGTCGTTCCTCATTAAGTTACTCCAGTGACACCACTTTGCCTATCGCGCCTCAGACCTGCCTGTTGATGATATATACATTCAGTTTGTGTGGTTATACAGTAGGACTGATGTCTGCAATCACATGAAATCAGTCCGAAGCTACACTTTGGCAGGTTCGGGGGTTGGGGGGGGGGGGGGTCGTCAATGAAAGATGGCAGGTTTGGACAATGCTGCAGCGATGGGGATCGACGCCCCGTTAATTTGGATCAGGGACAACACTGTGAACCAGATCTTAAGATGGGGGGGGGGGATTTGAGAGGTAGGGTGGGGAATAAAACCTCGACTCGGGGCTACTCTTGAGTTTCCTCTGGGCTCTGATTGGTCAGACTGGCCAGCGAATCTGCCACAATCTCCTTGGCGTTGACCTCCACACTTGCCGGCTCCTCCGCCTTGTGTTTGATCGCATTTTCTCCGCCCTCGTCTCTCTCCTCGTCCGCCTCCACACCGTTTTCGATCACGGCTTCAACCTCTGCTACGCCCGTGTCCTTGTTTTCTTTGGTCTCATTCTCTGTTTCGAGAGTCGCAACAGTTTCTGCCACTTCCTGGACTAAAGGCTCTCCATTCTCTTCCGATCCCTCTTCACCCAATGTTATTTTTTCTTCTTCATCTTCTTCTCCTTCATCTGTGCCATTTCCTGCTCCTTTGTCTTTTGTCTCCGTTCCTCCATCTTTCATTTCGACAGTCTCTATGCTGATCTCAATCCCATCATCAATCTTTCCGTCTTCCTCACACCTCGTTTCCCTTTCTTCCAGTGTCCCACTTTCTCTCCCCGCATCTCCGTATGTTGCGTTCTCCCCTTCCTCTCTGCTCTTGTCCTCCTCTCTCTCAGCCTTTTCTCTGTCGTCAATAATCTTCGGATCTTCTGCATCTTTCTCACTCTTCGTTTTCTTCTTCTTCTTGTTCTTCGCCGTGTCTTTAATGCAGTTCTTGTTGGACTTGCTTCGGGGCTTGAAGATCAGTTTCTGAAACATTTACGTGAGCATGTTAGTGGAATGCGTCGTACGTCTTTAAACACGCTGTTAGACACAAAGCATTGGACACAGACTTAATTAAGAATAGATCACAGTGGATTCAATATGCGCCGGGATTACTTGCTAATTCAAATGAGTCTCACTGATGCGGAGGAGGAAATTGAGGCCATTTTGAAGGGAGTTATTAGTGGCCTGCGGTGGCTTCAGTCTGACCGGACAAACAGGCAGAAGTTTAATGCAACATGTCCTCAGTTACTTGAACAACACTGCAGGGACATATTGAACCGAAAAGAAAATCTTGTTAGATTTGCTGAAGTCTTGAGGTTTTAAATGTGTTGCTGTGATGGGAGTTGAAATATCAAGTCAACACTATTCAGGGTCTCAAAGACAAAATCATCAACCAACAACCTTTATCTGCTGCGGAAGAATTCCTCGTATCTCAAACAGAGGAATGTTTCTCCGCATCCCTCCAGCGCCGAGTGTATCTATCTACTTAAATAAAAACATCTGCGGAGTTGGAGGTGGGAAACGGTGATGTTGGCTTTTTGAGCACGTGACCGAACAACTGAAAGAAAAAGAAAAGCAGGGAGGAATGTGAGGTACCTTGGATTCCCTCCTCTTTCGGCCCAACACGGGTCTTTGCAGGAACACGATCTGTTTGGTGGACAGACTTCCATCGCTGACCGATGAGGACACAGAGAGAAAATCAAACATCAGCGGAAAAGTTTAGACATTTCAACAAGATTGAGATTATTTTTACATCAGTTTTTACCTTTTTTGTACGATGGATCATTAAAAATTTGACTTGTTATGAGAAGAAAGAAATTTCATCCTCCACAAAAATTTCAACAAAATCTTTGTAAAATCAAAACTTTTTTCTCGTAATATTATGACTTTCTTCTCGAAATCTAGAAAACCTTCAAGTGACAATAATACTGCGTTGTAGTATCTTGCTTTTCAAAATGTAGACATTTATAAATGACAGAAAAACTCTCATTCATGTTTTTTTGTCCTTGAATATTCTGCAGAGAACACAGATACATAAAGTGTGTGTACGATTCATTTGAGATAAAACCTGATGTCACAGAGCGACATTAGATAATCAGACGATTGCTGCTCACTACATCTGCTTCACTCTCTTATCTGACAGGTGAAGGATATAGAATCACATCTGTGGGCCCAACCTCTTTCCTGCTGTCATCTGTCTGCATCATTTGCCTCCATTTTGTCAGACGGCTCACACACTGAGAGGACGGTTTTTGCGGTTTTGCCTGAATGTCTCAGATCATCCTCTGCATCTCACAACATGTATTTCTTCTACTTTTCCTTAATTCGACCCCCAAAATAATCCTCCGTCCCATGCACATGTCACTCTCCTGTGTTCCGAGGAGGATAATCTGCACAAGTACTGGTGCTGACAGATTAATCGTGGCAGGAAATGCACATTCATTTCTGAGTGGGCTTCTTGTCTCTCACGCTTACTCTCTGCGTCGGCTCCTCTTTGTCATGAACGGCCCTTTTTAGCCCAGTGAGCTCCCACAGGCTGGCTGAGTTCTACCTCTCCGCTTTTATCTCTTGTGATGTGTGCGCCTGATGTTTGACGGTTTCATTGTTTGTTTCTGCTTTATCCCTTCAATTTCTCTTTCGCTATTATTGGACACGGCTTAAAATAAGAAGATGGTCCTGCCGCTATCTGGCACAAGCCCGACAACACATGCACACGTGCAGACACACACACACAAAGGTTACATGTTGCCTTGAATTAAGCTGCGTGCTCAACCTTGCACGTGAGGCGAGATGGCAGGTTTACGATCGCTGCAGATTCCTAAAAGCCTGCAACAAATCTCCCCCTTCTCAACATCAAATGGACTTGAGAGACTCCCCCAGCACAGAGCTCGCTCTCTAAACCGTTCAGAGCCTCGACACAACCTCTTCTTTCCATTACCTCCTTCCTTCCACCATCCACAAGCTATTTTCTAGGCTGTCAAGGATGCTGGACGGCCTCCTGCCGGGTCTAAGCTGAAAACTAACTGGAGTTAGCAGCAAAAGCCCCGGCCCACGAAGCTGGAAGGGAGAATGTTACTTAAAAAATTACAGGCGCTATTACTGAGCCTACTCCTGGCTGTTAGTGTCAGCCGCACTATTTTAACTCCAACATATAGAAGAGCGAGAGCTGTTTATACTGATTGTACCTGAATGTTCCTGATCCTACAGCTACTTTACAGTCAAACACATGAAGTTTGAATCTCCCTTCCGAATATTTAAGATTAAAACTCGATGTACTTTCAATAATAAACATATTTTTCTCAAGCGTCTAGTTTCCTTACGTCCCCTTGTATCGTAGACGTTCACATTTACTGTAGCAAATGGCTTTAAAACGTAATCACCATCTACATTAATTGAATGCGGCGAACGTGAATGCATGCTCGGAGACAACTACATGAATTAATGTTGTGTGGAGCAGCCGCTGAGCACCAGTTAGCATTAATTTCAGACGCTGCTGAGATCACTGACACTTATCCCGACCCCTTCCAGATGGAGCGTGGAAGTGCAGCCTGCAAACCCTCAAACAACACAGGGAAAAAAAAACCCCAAAAAAATCCTTGCATTTGCAAATTCACTATTTAAAAAAACGGAGGAGTGAACATCACAAAAACAAGAGTAATGAGTAACGCTAATCTGAAATAGATCATCAACTGTAATTTCAGTTGGTGAAATGTTTTTCCAGGCAGGGAGAGAAACGAGCGCCGTCTCGTACTGTATCTAGGCCGACGCTGATTAATTAGCCATGTTGTGCTGTTGCGTTGTGGCATTTTGAAAGAGTGCAGAGGGGGAGGGATGGTGGTGGTGGGGGGGGGGAAACAAAGGATGAAAATAGAGAGGTAATTAATCAGCTGTGTTCTGAAAGAGCAGCGAACATGACCAGTGTTGACTGAGGCGCAGGCAGAACACACGATCAGTCAGTGCATGGAAATGCTACATGCACGTTGCATCAGTGCAGCATTTTGTTAGAGGATTCACATAACTCTGTCTCGGCGCAACAATTACATGTAATCGCTCCTCACACTGTTCCCTAAAGCGTTGCAATGCAAGTGAAGGCGGAAAGAAACTACAATTCTCAAAGTTTAGCTGAAGCTGTGATGTTTCAAAAGTGAAGTCGTGGCAGAAACAGAAAAAAGAGGGAATTTGGGGCTGAAATGTCCGTAAACATGGACGATACCATCGGGTTCTTCACACATCTCTCCACACACGAGGAACTGATGTTGCATTTGGGCTTGTGAGTATTTCTTTAAGACAGACTCGAAGCCGCATCTTCACAGAGTAAATCAATCCAAACTGTAACAGTGTTCACCTGGTGAAGTGTCTTGTTTTCTATTTCTACACGTGTTTAATATAAAAGGCGAGACGTGTGGGTGTGAAGGACGGTTCCAGTTGTTTTAAGGCACCTCTGACAAATCTGAACTTAACTTTAAGTAATATGAATACTGTGAACTCTACGTGGTAACTTGAACAATTGCTGTGTTGCACTAATCGATGAACTAATCTAGAAGCTCCTGTGCTGCAGTGAATTCAGTTTTATTTATACTTCATGTTCATAAAATCTCATCCTCCTCATTTTCAGTTGCTAAAATAAAAAATTAAAGTGAGCTGCACTGCAGCACAGTGCTCGATGAGCATAGAACATCAGCAGCGAGCTGAGGAACAGATTTCTGTGTCTGAGAACATGCGAGGCCTTTGACCATAAGTGGATGTTCACTCATACATCAGCCATGAGTCAGCATGAGCTCAGCTGAGAACCACTGTGTTTCTGTGTAGAGATTTTCCAGCCACAGTCAGAGCCGCAGATTTTAAACCGTCACAGCTGCTGCTGCTGCTCGGCTCAAAGTTCAGCCTGAACTGATGTAGACACGAGTCGAAGCTGTCATTTCTCATCTCTCTTACAGTTTTTATCTCATGTAGCAAACAGTAAAGGAGTTAGTAAACACTTTAGGTTGTGCACAAGTTGCCTCCCTGCAGCAAAGCTAGTAAATATAAAATATATTATATACTTTTAATCATAGAGTGTCATAAAATAATCACAATAAGAAATAAAACAAAGTACTGTTTGTGTTGTCTTGCAGAGGTTCAGAGGTTACAGTGGGAAAATGCTGAAAATATGACTTATTTATTCTCTTTTTGAATTTATGCTTCAATAAGTTTTTTAATACTGTTCTAGCAACGTAATGTTTCATATAAAGCACTTTGACTTTCATCTCTGTTTCTCTCTGCGACCACGAGCTGAAGAACCAGGTTTTAGAACAAATCCTTAACTCAGAGAGAATGATCTAATTTATATATATATATAATATAGACTTTATATATTTTCAGACGACATACACAGTTTTTGGGTTCAGGAATTCAGCCAAATATTTGACCTTGATGTGAGATAAAGACTTAGCACCATGGAAAAATACCTCAGATATAATTAAAGTATTCATATTATATGCCTATAAATGTATTTACCCCCCCCACTAGCCCTCAAGATGTATGTTTTATTGTTTTGGACAATTAATTAAATGCTAAATAGCAGAAAATATCCTTTAAAAGTGAAAACTGACCTATTGAAATGAATTACAAATATGAAATATTTATTTCTAGGTGCATGTGTATAATCCAGGTTATTAGTTTAAGACGTTATACAATGTTTTTAAATCTCTAGGATGCACACAGAGTTTCAGGTGAAATTGTTGTAATTCCTGGTGGCTGCCAACAGGGGTCGTTATTGGACCCTGATTACGTGTTGCTCCTTTAATACTCGAATGAGGGAGATTACCTGTTGGTCTTGATTACAGGAGTCGGCAGCACACACGTGAGTCTCCATCCATATGTAGCAAGAGACTGCAGCAGGGGAACATAATCAGCCTTCACCTGCAGACCCTGTGAGGAAAACAAGACGTCAGCAACAACCTGGACCCACGCGGCTCTGCGCCTGCACATACAGTCACCATCTTCAATATGCATGAACACTGTGGAGCGGAGTGTGGTCAACAACTGTTGTTACAACACATGAGATATAATCAAGCTTCAGCATCACGCAGATCGAAAGTAAAAAAAAACGTCTCTCCTCTCAGATACGATGCTTGAGGTTTGTGTTCAGCCTGAGACCAACGGAAAGAATAAAAAAACCTGTGACGTGAATCTACTGCAGCTGAAAACCCCGGGTTGCCATGAGTGAACATGAGTCAACATGGCAACCGTGTCTATTAAGTATTCGTCAGTGAGTCCTTGAGTAAACAGGTTGTTCACATGGAACACTTTCATTATTGTTGTTTGTGATTTTCAAGTCCCGCAGACCCGCTGTGTCAGAAACAGAACAAAACTTTTAAATGTTGAAAAACCCACCTGTAATTTTCAGAACGCAGACAGACACACAAACACAATCTATTTGGGGAGGAAGTGTGTGTGTGTGTGTGTGTGTGTGTGTGGTTTGTAGAAACTGAAAAACCACAACACGTGTCAGTCTCGCACAAACAACATTTGCATTCACACGCACAAGACATTTCTTAAGACCAGCAATAAAAAAAAAAAACAGTTTTCCTCACACCACGTCTAAAGATGCGGACGTCGCAGAAAGCCAATGTATTTGAAAAGACGAGAGTGAAATAAAAGTCTCAGCCTTCAGGCCGTTGACGATTTTTACATAAATTCCAGACCGTTATCCTCGGTGGTGCAGAGCGAATCCTGATCTGAGTCAAGACATGCAAACACGAACCAAGCGCACCACCGTGAATATTCATAGTGCAACCGATCAACCTTTCAAGAACACGTCGCACCTGCACCGCTACATTAGCCTCCACTGTTCTGAGAAGTGTGAAAACTAATTAAAGCTGCACCAGCCAAAGGTTTCATGTAATGAACACCCACCATCATCCGCCTCCTTCACACAGATCCGGCCCCATGCTCACCATCGGTAGCTTCTACTGCTACATCGTGCTGCAGCACTTTCCTACCGCTACTTCTAATTCTGCAGCTGGATCCAGTCACAGGCTACAGAGAGAATTGAAAAGTGAGAACATTTCTGAGACAGAGCGACTGATCAGCATGCAGCGCTCACTGTCAGCCATGAGACAGACTTCAAATCAAAACACTTAAACCCACTCCAGCGCACTGCGCCTTGTTTTTCTTCCACAGATTTGTATTGACCGAGTTGACAGCACATGCACAAACAGACCTAAAGCAGTCGCATATTAACTTGCAGGTTTGCAAAGAGCTAATCGTTGGAATATGAGACGTTATTTACACAGGCATTACTTTCTAAGTTCCTACAGGGAGCGGCGCATCTACATTTTTCCGAGGGTTTACGTTGGAACAACTCCCAGAAACACACTCTCGTACTCAAAGCTTCCCGGAAAGTAAATTGAGAAATAATTTTTCTGTAATGGCTTTGCTGTTCTTTGGAGTAGGTGAGAGTTAATCACAGCTCCCGCAGAGAGGCTCAGCGCTCCTCTGACTTATTATGCCGGGCCACCTTGCTGCATCAGCACTCCTGCATCCACCGGAGAGAGGCTGAAAAACAAGAAAGTAATCACCTCGCCATCTTTGCCGATGTTATCTGAGAGACTTCGCAGAGGGATCACACAGTGTGAAGACAGAGGAGGGGTATTTTAACCATCTTCACACGGTTTAACACATCTGTGCCTTGAGCCGAACACCTTGTTAGAGAGCAGGAGGTGATAGGTAAAACAAAAAAACAGAAGCTTCAATAATTAGTGTGGTGGTTGAATAACCTCCTGAAACTTTCCAGAGCGGCTGAATGTGAGAATGCAACTTTTCAGTTGCTCTGGAGATTCAGTTCTTCCTCTACGGCGCCCCAGTAAAAGTGATGTGAGAATACAACTTTATAATGTACCGAGAGTTTCACCACAGCCAAGTCTAAAAATGTCAAGTTGCAGACGAAGATGGAAACTTGGAAGGACGAGGTTCCAGAGCTTCAGGTGATAAGAACCGACTCTGGTGTCGATGTGCCGTCAACAAAACCTGTATCCGCTCTGCGGATTCTCCTGTTGTGGTGAATGAGTCGGACCTGGATAATCTCTGGTTATTTACATTTGAAAGAAAATGTCTGTATAACGTCTGGACCCAAACGTCCAAACACTTCCGGAGTTCCTGAGTCTGAAAATGACTTTTGGTGAACGGGCACAATCTCCTGTGAGAAAACTGTGACTGACTGAAATTGGAATAGAACAACTTGACTTTATCTCCAATATTCAGCGTGGAAACTTTTGAAATATGAGGAATTCTAAACAGAGCTCGATGGATTTGTTCCAGCTGCAGCTCTTCTGGTTCAGGACGTGGGGATGAATACATTGATTCCCGTTATTTATTTATTTTCCTGCATAAGAAACACTGATTACTGGAACACGGAGCCCAACAGATATAATCACCACATGCGGCTGCAGAGGGCGCTGTCGCTCAGTAAAAGTAACACAAATTGTTGCTTTAACATTTCGGCAAGTGTTCGATCGTTGTCAGAAATATAAGATAAGATAAACACGTGTTGTCGGGCCGGTGGTAAAGGACGGTGCAGCCGCAGGTCAACGTAGAGCTCATAGTGCACTCTGGGAGTCAGCTCAACAATAACAAAGCTCTATTATTTTTCTATCACCTCCTCCATCCGCTCTGCAGGACAGACATAACAAAGCGTGAATCTGTCTTTTTCACCAGCTCAGAATCCGGCCGTGTGTTCTCAGACTCGTGGGGTCGACAGGTTTGCAGCCACAGTCCAGTAATGATGCAGCAAATACCTCAGATATTCTGATGGGCTCGCTCAACCTTGAGCGTTGTCACAGCAACGGTCCTGCAACCGCGTCGACCATTTCAAACTGCAATTGACCGTTTTTAAAAACACCACAGATAAATATTTCATATTTGTGCTGTTTCTTACATTTATTCCTCACGGTCACTTCTGCTCACTTTTATGTTTCGATTACTCATCATGGATTTTTTTTTAATACCTTCTAATTCTAAATCTAAGGAAGGAAAGGAGCTTCAATGCTTCCTAACTTATCTCCTTCAGTAGAGGACAAGGGAAGAATTCTTACGAATTATATCTAATAGTTAGTAAGTTATATATATATTTTATTTATTAGTTTTAATTTGCCATGAGAGTGGAGTGGCTCCGGGAATGATAACGTTTGCTGGTCCACCACTTTGTCCCACACTGAAATAAACATCTGTCTTCTGGACTACAACTAAACTTTCAGACATTCGTGGTCCTCAGAAGATACATCATCCTAACTTTGGTGCTCTTTTGTGCTCCCCTGACTTTTCTACTGGCGCCACCACAAGGTTTTGTGTTCAGAGGGAAATATCTCCACACTGCAGGTTACATCGCAGCAGATATTCAGGTTCCCACACGACGATTTGTTATAACTTTGATCCCCTTGACTTTGATCTACCATCGTCACCAGGTCAGAATTTTAATTTGACCAATACTTTGTTTTTCCAAAACTTTCCAAAGACGCCTACGCATCATCAGGGGACGTTTTTCTGGCTCGAATCGTCATCACAGCAGCAATAACAAAGATTAAATAGAAGCCACGCAGAGAACGTCCAAAAATTAGACTTTTATGAGGCATCAGACTACGTTTGAGTCAGAACTGAACTATGCAGCCTGATAACACATGATGAGGTCGTTTGGAAAACAAAGGAGCAAGCGCATACATTTGTTCGTGTTCATCATGTGTCAGAGAGAGCTTTTATCACGGAGGGAAAACAGAACAAAATGCATCGAAGACAAGTCGACAACTTTGCGGCAGCAGCCCTAATTATTCTATTCAAATCAAAGAGAGGGCCAAAAGCTAAATTCTGACAGGTGTGGCCCAGAGCTTCTCTCAGTTTCTCTGTTGACTGCTTTTTTTAAAAATCTGCCTGACGGGTAGCGAGCTCAAAACCACCTGTTTTTTTTGTTTTTTTTAGGTTAACTGAGATGACTCTTCAAACCACAACCTACTTTGGAAACGAGTGAAACGAGAGATACAGAGAAAAAGACAACCTCAGTTCAGACCGTACATGAACTGCAACAACACCACGGTGGCTCTCTCCAGATGTTCCTTTAGCCTCGACCTACATCGAGCGACTCTGTAAGACCCTCCATGATGTAGTAGCTCAGTAAAACTATCAGTCAAACTGTGTGAAAATACTCAAATTCATGTGAAGTTCACTGTGGCTTAAACATTCAAACAAACCTGTTAAGTTTATTCTGCTGTTATTATTTTCCACCTTATAAACAACTGCAACCTATAAGAGAGCTTCCCTCCTGTTCTGCAGTTATCGGCATTATCCTCTCGTTGCCTGACAGAGCGGCCGTGATCTCTCACTTGCACTCGGACGGTGCAAATTACTCCGCTTCTATCTAGGTCACCTCTTCTCTCACCTCAGCCATGCAGGACAGAGATATCACGGACAGGCAACGTGCACGTTAACGATCAGCTCCCTGCACGACACGCAGGCCGCAGCGTGCACACGCACACAGAACACACAGAACACAACACCTACTCCGCACTGTGAGCCATGCACGAGGTCTGAAACTAGCAGAAACACAGCACATCTGCATCCTGTGTTCGCGGCACCGACCGCCGAATCGATTCCAGTGAACCCAGAGGAAGGCGGATGTTCACCCAGTGGCTTTTGCGTGAAGCTAATCTCGAGACTCTCACAAGCTGTATCTCCACGTGTGGATCTGAGGTGTCCTTTTCTACGCCTGAAACTATTTCTTCAAAGATTCCTCGCTGCCACACCAACGCTGCGATGTGGGGACCTAATCCCATTTTAGACGTGACTTCGTTTGTGAAGACTGTGAAGTGTCGCAGTTCAAAGCTGGAGCTGCGTGTGGGGTTGAGAGACAACAGTGTCAGCTCTGCTAAGCTCCTGTTACTTGCTTTGACTTTGGACTGCCATTCCTTACATTTCAGCTGCACTGATATTAACTCTAAGGGTGTCTTTTTCTGCAGGAGTCGACACTTTCTCTTTACTCCCCCCCCCCCCCCCCCCCCCCCCCCTGCACTTTTTTTTCCTGGTGAGTCTTTCAGGTTATGAGTTGTGGAGATCAAGGAGCGAGCGTGCCTGCGACATCATCAAACCGCAGCGCTTGAAGAGGCTGAGAGAACATTTTACTTTACTGACTATCCTGCTGCGACTCGTACAAATAGAAATTTGCTCAAATAGATTTGGACTCTTTGAGAAAAACAGAGAATGAAGCATCCACTAAATCTGCATTTATAAGCTGCACAATCCATGTACATTTAATACACTTACTAATTTTAAATCATTTTACAAAGAGCAACATCAGGAGACAAGTGATTTTTTATGTTCAGCGCTAACAAACAAAGCTGACTGTTTCCAGGGAGCTGGTGTGCATCGCTTGTTTTCTGCTCTGATCATTTCTCTAAGTTACGTTTAAAGCTCTGGTAACTAACGCACAGTTCAGCCTTGTTTCAGTTCTTCAGTAACAAACGTGCATGTCCGTGTTTTTGCTGTGATGAGGTGTGACCATGCTGCAGAATTTCCATTTTACGTGTTGAGATTGTTTCTGATACATTAACTGTCTTTGTTTTTGGCTCCATCTTTAAATGTTGGGAATAGAGTCCAAGATCATGTGCATGGTCGGACACCGCTAAGGGGGATTTTGTGATTTACAAAAAGACTCCTGAGCCCAAATTGTCATCTTTACTAATTTACTCGTCCTGAGGAGTGAAAACAGTTTTAACAGTCGTCTGTGGCTGTGGAGGAGTTTCGCTGAAGAAATTACAAGATAATTGCTCAAGTGAAATCTCAGTTTTGGGCATTCGACTTCGTTCTCCTTGTCAAAATCTGGTGCCTACATTACCCACAATGCAACTGTCAGTCAGAGATTTGGGTGTAATAGCTGAGTGAACTACACACTCCTACTCGGCCGAGCTGATCAGTCAAATATTCTACACTGCTTTTATTCTGTACACAATCCAATCGATGTTTCCTCTGTGGCACGCATCCACAGTTCTGCCTCGTGTGCGTCATAATGCTCCTTCTGCGGAGTCTGGGAGTGTCGAAGTGGATCACAACATTTTGAGGCGTGAAAGAGAAGATGAAAAGCGCCTCAGGAAGATCAGTACACTCACACACGTTGGCCGAGCTATAGTGAATATCAATCCGTCTTTTAATAAAACACACGTATGTGGACTCTTGTGCACCTTTGGTCGTTTCATCTGGATATGGAACGACTGAAATGCAACACCTTCCCGTTAATGCATTCTGTCCCTGCTGATGAATAAATTCTCCTGCAGCTGCTCAGTGCGAGCAAACGTATTAAAGAGCGAGCGGAGCCGAGGTGTGAAGTGAAGAAGAACATGTTTTGTTTGGATATTGCTCCTGTGAAACTTACTGATAAGGAAAAAGAGGCTTTCAGCACATTAGTTTGGAGGCAGCTCCTGTTTTCATTTTCCCCCCGGACACACGAGATGAGAGGCCGGCCCTAATTGAAGTTTCAAAGCAGAGGCCCTTGATGTGTTATTAATTTTGAGGCTCTCCACCACCATCTGCATGTTTCCTGCTCGGGTCACTTTGCTCAGGAATAAACAGTCGTGTTCAGGCAACTGCAACAATCTTTGTTTTTCGTTCCATGTATCTGTTTCGCAGTCTGGAAGCTAAAACAAACGTATGCTCGAGCTCTTTAGCACCGACGGCATCCTGTGCAAAATACGAGCATGTTTTTAATTTGTTTGTACAATGTTAATTTATTTCTCTTGGCTCTAATCAAATGCACTTTGCTGTGTTTGTGCTGCTTATCTCCTGATGGTGCTCTGCTGCCGTTTAATATAAAAACTTGCTCCTGTCTCCTTTAGATTTATTTCGATTTGTTTGGATTTCCCCTGAAACGTTGGACGACTCTTATATTCACTACAACTAAATGAAACTAATCTTTTTTTAGTTCCTCTTTGGTAACAAACTAAATAAACAATAAGATAAATGTCCCCGTGGTCAGTCTCATTGTTGTCCAAAGTAAACAATAATCATGATAATAATTGGATAATGACTTAAATCCTGTTTCCACAGACTGAGATATGTGTGGTTTCTGTTCACCAGTCTCATGACCACATTTTTAGCAACAGATCCAGCAGTAAAATCCCATCTCTTCAAAACTCTGGACACAATGTCCTGACAGTCTGGTGCAGCTGACACAAACACAATAGTTTGGCATGACCACAAATTTGGAAAATCAATGTAAGCTGTCATACGACACGTTGGACAGTTGTTTCTTGACGTTCACAACTTTTCAATCTGACAGATATTCCTGTATTGTTCATTTTTGTAGCCTTTTAGTTTGAATAATTTCCAACTCGTTAACGTCTCGTTGGATTCCCTGCTCCTCGGGCCGGCTTGTGACAGAACTGACGCCATCACGACACCTCACTCAGACTTTTCACATGCAAATCCTCTGATTAGTTGCATCTCATTCAATACATTTAACAATTAGAAAAGCTTAATCTTTCTCCCCTCGTCAGTGATGAACAGACGCCATCCCCGAGACGACACTCTCCCACTTGACGACACTGTTAATGATTGCCTGCTTCATTCATCCCGGCACCTGTCAGACGTCTGGATGAATGAAACTGTTAAATATTAGGGGGACGTATGTAAAGAAATGAGGATATTTTTCATTGTAGTTTTCCTGGCACTGAAACAATAGTGAGCTGAGAGGATACTTTGCATATCAATTTCAGGCAGTTATCACAATGAATGGTGGGATGAAGGGAGACTGTTCGTGCCTTGTGAACGAGCACGTTGTCAATCTGACTTCACACGGGGCCGATCGCTCGGACGAGACGGGTTTTTGAGAGAGTTGATTGGTTCTCTGGAACTTTTGGGTTTCGGTTCAGTGTCATACTCTGTTCACATTTCTGGGGAAGCCATTGAAATCCATTAAGCTGTCACAGTGCAGCCATTCATCTCAGAGGAGGGGGAGGTTCTACTGCCGCCGCCAGACGAGCGTAGGAGTCTTTTTATTGGCACATGTGGGCATTAGCTCTGTGCTGGATCCTCAGAGAGACACATTTTCATGGACAAAAGTCTCCTTTCACACTTGGACAGCCCCGGGCCACAAAAAGGTCTAAATTCAATTACTGAGATAGCATCGGCAAACACATCCAGACACACAGAGTGGACACGAACACACACAGCAGCTGCACGCACAAACATGTATACACACACACACACACACACACACACAAACACATACATACAAATGAAAAGCAATGAAATGGCGGCAAAACCTTCAATTCTAAAGAAAAAAAAAAATCTATTTCCAACTTCGAACTTGAGCTGAGGAGAGACACTAATCGTCAGGTGGAAGCGGTTTGCTCCCGATAACACAAGCAACCGCTACACATGTCCTATCAATTGAGATCTGGCAGATTTGCCTTCGGGGTTGCTGGGAGAACGGTTGGCTGCAGAGTGAGGAGGGGATGAACAGCCTCAACATCTGAGCGACAACTGATTTCAATAAAAGTACACCAGTGGATTTGTGCTCTAAATCCATCTCATATAGATGCAGATTAAATATCTTGATTGAAAACGATGATATTGATACGAGCAGTGCTGACGGGTGACGAGCTCTGGAAACAACCGGCAGTCAGTATCCTGGTTAAAATGTTGAATGGCTCCAATGCTACTTAGCTCAGATGCTTTAAATACTTGAAACTTTCCTGGAGGAATCAAACTTTGTCATAAAATATATTTCCTCGTTTAAATGTTTGATATTTTGATGATGATGCTGTTTTAACACCTTCAGCCAAATGGAAATCTCGTGACTGTTTTGACCGTAGTATGTAAAAAACTATTGTTTTTTTTTATGTAATAATCTCGATAAACAGATTCTGCATGTGAATATACAGAGTCTGTGCACAAGAGACGAGGTTGTGCGGCCGCAAAACGTCAGTTTCTTGTTTGAACAATCGTGTAAACAGTTTGTGTGGAGTGAAAACGAGGTGGAACACATTGACCGAAATCTGCTTTTTGATTAATCTGCATCCACATGCAGAAAGCTGTTAATGGAGATTAGCCAAAATGTCGTCTGCACCTAAAACACCTGTTATGGTGTGGACTCGTCATATCGCTGTACAGCAAACAGAAGAGGGAATATTCGCTTTCTACACCAACACCTCCAAATGTCGACCGTTGCCCACAGAGACTAGTTAGACTCTGAGATGTGAAACACTTATATTTAGAAAAATAAAGACAAAGATTCATTTCTGTGGCAGTAGGTCATGTCTGGTCTCCTGAATGGAAGTCAGACCTTCTACTCACTCGTCCACCACCCTGAGCTCTTTACACAGTATTTACTCAGGCGCTCCGCCGCGACAATGTGACGACAAGAGTAAAAAAAAAAATCCCTCCACTCACATCGATGACGGTCCACTGCTCCACGACGATGGCGTCATACGTCTGAGTGGCCGCATTCTGCTCGCCCTCGCTCGCCTCCTGGAAGATGAAGACGCTCTCCACCGACTTCGGCAGCAAATCTGCAGGGGAGGAGAAGAGAAAAAAGAAAACGTGAAAAGAGTATTTACTGGATGGAGCGTGTCTGCCTTGTCTCTGCCGCCCCTTTAGGCCCTCCAGGCCAAAGGAAATGGAATGAAATCAGTCAGCCACATTCACACACAACCCTTTATTACATAGCCCGTGGTGTGGGCCATTTGTATGAGCAATGTGCACTTTCTACATTATGCAGGGAGACAGTGTAAAAGAAAGGAGCCGGTATTCCCCTTCTGGGATGTTGAAAAAGAAGAGCAGACATTATGCACGCTACATCAGTCTGGGTTTTTTTTTTTCTCTGGACCCAGAGCCGCTGCTGGTTTTCATGCTCGACAGCTAAACAGAGGCTAATTACAACAGGGAAGCAAGGTGAATGCAGCGGCTGATGGGATTTAAAACCTGCAGCGCTCTTTGTCCCGAGGATCGCGACCGAGAACCGGCGCTTTCGGCGGAGACGAGGCAGATTTTAGCGATGGTAAAACGTAGCCACCGATTTAATGAAGTCAGTCCGTGAGGCATTAAAGCGTAAATCCTGTTGCTAAGCTGCATAATGCACCTTAAAAAGACTTGAATTAAGAGGGCCACATAAAGACATGGGTGTTGATGCTGTAGGCCACTGGTAACGTTGTGTTGCTGCTGACCAGATAGATTTTATAAGCCTCTCGTCGGTTGGAGGCTAACAATCGCAGGGTTTGGCGTCCGGCCCCCGTGAGCTGGGACCCTTCTCCACTCAATGTCCCTTGTTATTTGTTTGATGCACACACACACACACACACACAACACACACCCCGTGGTTCAGTCTTCCCGGCTGGCCTTAGTGCTTTCTCATTACTCCCACACCATTTACACACTAATACAGTTTGCCCGGGCCCAGGCACCAATACGAGACACTCCACATTTCATTACTGGGCCCTAATAATAGGGGGATGAGAGGCGGCTGGAGAGCCGACGGAGAGATGGAGGGACGGAGCGAGACAGACGAAGAGAGAGAGAAAGAGAGAGAGAGAGAGAGAGAGAGAGAGAGAGGGGAGGGATGGCAGGCTCTTTATTTCCCCCTCCGTGAAAACCCATTTAGGACCAGTGCACGCTCAATTGAAGACATCTCTCAGACATCTACTGGCTCTCTCAAATACAGACATTGTCGTTGTTCACCTCCATCCCGCCCCCTTTGCCTTTTCTCCTCCTCAGCCCCCCTCCATCGCCCCCTTCCTCCCCGAGTCCAACGCTCCACCACCTCATCCCTCAGCCCTCCCCACACCTTCTGCATAATTGGAAAGAAGTCATTTTTGTTGGAAAATGTAACGCGCCGAGGCCCAACATGGGTTCCCTGCCAGCGCAACAGGGATCACTCAGGTGAGTTCGACACGGGGCTGAGACGTCGCTCTACAGGGGGAAAGCCTGTCTCTGGTGATAATGCAGACAGACGCTCAGCAGACGAGAGAGAGAATGAGAGAAGCGGAGGAGACGGAGTCGGTTGCCGGGGGCGTCGAGTCCGTCAGGGGAATGCATCGGCTGCGCGCACGAATAAACATTATCTCGCGCCTGTTGACTGAGAGCCAAGCTGAGCAGCCGGCGGGCCGACGGAGAATAAGTTGTTTACACTTGCAAAAACCACCGTGCAACCTCAGTGAAACTGTTCTCCAGCCCTCCTTGACTCACAGAGTCAAGGTCACAGGGCGAGGCGGGCAGATGTACAGTGGCACCAGGAACTGGGAGTGACAGCACTGGGACTGAAAGACACATCAGCGGACGGTGCAACAGCGAGGGACACTGCTTGACATGCAGAAGTGGAGACCGAGGTGTCGAGTCCGTGTTTGATATGCGTGTGTTTGGGTGAAGACGTGACGACTTTGGCTGGCACACATTAAATCGGTTTGTTCCTGATATTCATGGACATGTTCTCAAACCTGCTGTTTCACATTAGTCTCTAGCAGGCGGCCTTTTGAATCAACAAACAGGATGTTGTTCCGACGAGGCTTTCTGCAGCGAGCAGTCGGTCTGGCTTCAGAGACACACGATCAATGTTACAGGTTTACATCAAGATGCGACTCCTGGTGGAAAATAACACGGGTTCCTTGTTCCTCTCAATCAATACTCAGAACTAATTAGAGGTGCAACCACCAGGTTTGGTATTTTTAGAGTTTGGAGTGTATTTTCCCCAATGTTTTCTGTGTTGCTTTGCATTTACACCCGTATGAAACTTAAAGGAGCTGAATGTGACTTTTAGCTTTTAGCGCAAAGCCAACATTAGCATTGTACAGTTGTTTACTTAATAATCTAGCAGAATTAAATTCACATCAACTGCAGCTAATGATGGATGATGGATGGATGAAAATGAAACCAGACGACCCTGGACATGGTTGTTACCATCTCGTGCATGGTGCCATCATTTGGAAGATGCTAAACTGACACGAATAACAACTTTTAAAATTAAAACCAAGTTTTGTAGTTGGATCTTTGTAAAACCTCTATGAGTTCCTGCTGGTTGGAATCCACATCATCGGACTGTATCTGTTGTCCTCTTACGTGGATATAAAAGAGTGTGTTATAACTTTATAGCATAATTTATTCCGGTTGAATCACTCAGAAATTCTCAAAGTGCTTTTTAAGTGAATTCCACAGATCGGTGTGAGTGTTGAGGTCCAGCTGACCGCTGCGGAGCCGTAGAGTGACCCTGCCCCGGGTCATGTCTGCTGACACGGTTTAAATATGCGTGCCAGAAACTCCCTCCGAGAGCTGGAGACAGGCCGCTGACAGCTTATCTATATTTCAAACAGGACGAGTGGACATCCAGAGAGAGACGGAGACGAGGGCGCCTAATGTGTGTCAGGATTTAGTGTGGCCCTTCCCCAGCGGAGCCAAAGGTTTGGCAGCTGCAGGCTGGTACCTGCGGGTTACCGGGCAGACTTCAGCTGACAGTGACAGAGCGGAGCATGAAATCTGTTGAAATCTCCAAGTGCAGAGGCAAGTAGGCTATGGAACGACTACTTTATTAATATACATTTCCAAAATATTAATTTTTAATCTTCATTAATATTCATTGATTTCCATTTTCCACCAGGTTACGGTTCTTATATTACATGAGCGCAGTCACGTGACGGGAGATGTCCACAGATTCATTCCTGCGTGGCGCACAAACCTTTTTACATTTTTAACATTTCAAGATAAATATATTTCGAAGTCTCAACCGTGTGTGACGGAAAAATCATTTCCAGAATCTGTCAGCGTAAAAACATGGTAAATAGTTAATGCACTGTTTATAGGGTGGTGAGCGACCATGCGGAGCTGCTGGTCTGACCCACGGAGCGTAGAGGAACTCGGTGTTCAGGACACATCAACTTTAGAAAATGAAGGAACCTTGGATCAAACTGCCAACTCTGTAATTAGTGGAAGACCTGCTCTACCTCCTCAGCCAGAAAAATCTCCAGCATCAGATGCATTTGTGGATAATCTCTGAACGGTGTTTTTCTTTCCGCACCGGGAACAAGAGGGGATTATCACAACCCTCTTAATACAGTTCAGCGAGGACCCTATGTTAGATCCTCACATCCACAACTGGGAAGATCATCGATTTCGCGATCTGAGAAGTTTTTGAGCATTTAGCTGAAATAATACACGTTTTTTTTGGGAGTGGTTTAAGTTCTATCTGATATAATTCTATAAATCTGTCTGTCTGTGTGTTTGTGGAACGACCGCTGCACTAAAATGTCCGAATACAAACGCTCGTACACCTGAAGACAACCAGGTCACTTATTTCAGCGTGTGAACACACGTCTTGTTGCATGCGTCCTCACACAGAATCGCAACTCTCGTCCATTTTTGTCTCACAGCCTTATTGGAATTTCATATTCCCTGTATCGCTCTCTCCCTTTACTCTCCCTTTCTTTTCTTCCCTCCATTGCCCAAATTTAGAAAGCAGTGAGGGCTGACTGTCGCGCGTATGAATAGCTCTGTGTTTCACTACTGGGCTGCAAATCCTCATCGTGGCTCTGGAGATAGCTTAAGCTACACGAGTAACAAAGGCCCACTCTCCACCATCTCCACAACTTCTTAATAAGGGTTTAGTAAACAAACCCCCCCGCCCCCCCCCCCCCACACACACACACACACACACACTTCAGATAGTATGAGAATATGTGTATGAGTGTATTTGAGTAACTTTTTATATATAAAGTACATATATGGGATATTTATACGAAAAACCATGTGTGTGTGAATCCTTAATGTGTGTGTTATGACAGTGGAGGCTCCATGCAGCTTTGGATCTGTATTTTAATATCCCTGTGATGTCGGACCCTGCGGCGCAGATGAGGTCTGCGCTCGCTAAAAACATTACAGCCTCACCACACTGGACTCACACAGAGCGAGCGATGCATCATACAAATACACACACAAACACACGTCTATCCAAACAATGCACCCCGATCTTTCTCTATCTGCTTCACCATGGAAACCCGTCTTTTGAAGGAGCACGGGGACGCGGTGTGTTTTAGTGAGTGTCTCTTCAGACCATGATGGACAACCGGAGATAGAAACGGTAACATGATCAGGTGGTCTGGTTTCTCTGGTCTCCTCCAATATCCAAAGACATGAAGATAGGGGGTAGGTGACCTAGAGGCCGGTCCAGGAGCATCTAATCTCCCCCCACAACCCTCAAGGATAAGAAGTGTATATATATAATGGATGGACGGAGGTTTCAAAAGCCTATAATTCACATTAATCATGCAAATCAATCTCATTAAAGGAGGGTGAACTCAATCATGAGCAGCGTAAAGGCATAAAGATCGGTGACATGAAATCATAAATGCAGCGAATAGCAAAGAACCTCATACTTTTTCTTTTCTACAAGAGTTCCCAGCTTGATTAAAAACTTTTACAATTTGTAGTATTGGCTCAGAGCTGCACGGATAATTAATTTCAATCAATTACCGAGTTAAGGTCTCTGCGTAACAGTACGGGGATAATTAATAACTGTCACTCTGTGGTTTAGTTTAGTGGTTAGTGTTGAGTCGCAGCACAACTGTGTTGTCGTACAAACACATCTTTGTTGGATTTGGAATTTCAGTGACCCGTTCGAAATCTGTTGTATTCTCAAACATGCCAAATTGGAATTTATAATCCATCTCAGATTACACAGCATTACAACTACTGCAACTTTCCAATCAGGCAGGACTGTGAGATTCTCTGGTTCAGACCAGGACGACGAAATTCAGACATGAACTCTGGCTGCAGAAATCAAATTCACGATCATGACGGTGCGTCGACACCAGCGAGGACTCTTATCACCAACTACGTGCGTGGCTCCTCTTTCTCATCCTGAGATGTTTGTTTTGCATCTGTCACGTGATCTCTCTCAGGTACAGGCCCCTCCGGAAAACTTCGGGAGAATGTCTGAAGGTCAGTGCACCTCAGAAAGCGGCATAAGGTTCGTAACTTTAAAACAATAATAGTCGAGATAAGCGTAAAAGAAAATAAGAAGGTGACACCCAGAAGAACACATGTATACGTCCTTGATGTTTGTCGGGTGTCGATGGTCTCCTGCATCGTGCCGAGCGTCTCGTCCTGATCCACAGACTCGTCTGAGAGAAGTTGCTAAATACGGAGACGGCGGCAGTGGACGCTCTGAGCTGCACGGCTGTTTGATGTAATTAGCTGCTCACAACAAACGGGATGCCGCTTTGATGTCGCGCTGCCAGCTGCTCTCCACAGACCAGAATCCACGAAGTGCAGCGCTCACCTCGGTGAATGTTGTCGGTTTTCTAAAGTGGCTGAGCTTAAGCCGTGAGCTGAATTCAGTCCAAGAAGTCAGTGGAGGGTGAGACAGTTTCGTAATGCAGTCGATCTGCTTTCTATTCTCCTCGGTAATTTCACTGTTCAAGAGACCCGTATCTTAGCCGTGCATGAAAAATGCAAAATATGTTAGAGCACCATAATAGGCAGAAAAAAAAAAAAAATGGAATCATAATAATACACTTCATTACTCCATTCTCAGGACATAAAATATGCAAGGAGGCACTAATTTGTTATCAGGTTAATTATCTGTGTTTCAGAGTTGCTGAGGCGTTGACTTTTCCAGATTAATGAATTATGACTCTTATTTACTCGGGCCGGGTTTTTTCTCCAGTGTCAGAGTGAAGCACAGAGCCGCTGATGGAGGAGGCAGGAAGCCCAAAATATGAAATTTTTTTTAAAATGGAATTTTCCCCCTTTAACTCCAGCTCCTGAAGTGAACAGAGAACCGGCACGTCCTCCACGCAGCACGCTGGTGAAATGGAGTTCAGCCTTTTGTCATTTTTAAAAAGACGATGCAGAGTTTCAGTTTTCCTCAACACTTAGGTTGACCATATTACAACGATGGGTTTCTAATGCCGCCATGAGCTGGATGTTGCCTTCATGCAAAGTTAGACAAACTGAAACCAAGAGGATTTATGTGTGTAAACACCAAAAAAGTGGAAGTTGTAGACTAATGCTGACAAATCAGAAAAAGCAGACATGACATTTCCGTTGAGGCCATTTTACTTGTGTTGTGCCATTTGTTATAATTTCACGTCGTATTTCACGAGTTATTTTACCGGACATGTGAAAACCTTGATCTGCTGGTGGCGCCAAAGAAAATTTGAGCAAGTGGATAATTATGGATAATACAAAGCCAAAAAAAAAAAAAAAAAAGAAGCTTCTTAAGACACGAGCATCACATTATTCAAGCTTCTTATCTCCTGATGAGTTGATGCGACTGATGCTTTTCATTTTGATGACAAATAGGTGGTGAAAACTTGTTTTGTCTCGTGTTGCCTCTTGAGAAGAGCTGTGTGTGTTTTCTGT
Source organism: Paralichthys olivaceus (assembly GCF_024713975.1). NCBI lineage: Eukaryota > Metazoa > Chordata > Actinopteri > Pleuronectiformes > Paralichthyidae > Paralichthys > Paralichthys olivaceus. The sequence continues at coordinate 2,463,542 of NC_091105.1, forward strand.
GCGGAGCTGGCAGATGTCGTAAACAACGAGATAAGAAGGTTAAAGGCTGAGAGAAGCTGCACAGTTGATTCTCGGTGGGTCTGACACCACGAGTGAACCTTTTCACATCATTCAACTCAAAAGTTAATATCACAAAATCAGTTTAGCCGCAACTTCTCCAGTTACCCAGGCGAGTGTTTGCAGTTTGAAAAACCCTGCTTTATGAAGGCTGATGTGACTTTTCGCCTGCTTGATGCTGAACTGGTAAATCTGTAATAAAAATAAAGAACCTTTTTATTTTAAAACAACTCTAATGCTCCGAGCAGAAGAACAATTCACGAGGAACCATGACACTGACAAAAGGGGGAAAACCAAACTGTGTTTTTTAAACTCTAATGTGTTGGACTCTGTGTGAGACATAAACGAAATAAGTACGTGTCTCCGCAGCAACAAGTCACACTTACTGTTCGCGTTGCCCAGGTGGAAGTATCCATCGACCAGCGAGGCTCCGTTGTTGAAGTGCTGGGTCATGTGATCCAGCCAGTTGGCCTCCACGCCTTTGACGCCCTCGTCGCAGTTCTGAACCCGGAGCGGCACCTTGACGGTGTAGTACTTCACGTGGCCCTCTCGGACGGGCGGGTGGTTGTACAAAGCCAGCAGTTCCGCCCCTGAAGAGACGCGACAGGAAACAAATATCTTGTCATTGATTTCACTTTAATGGATGTGACAGTACCGATGAAGCCTTGGTGGAAAAATCTCACTATTAACTGCATGGATACTGAACTGCTGTTACTGGCCACAGTGTTTACTGTGGGGTGGGTTGAACGAGAGATTTCCTTTAAATATGGAGACTTTTGAGAACTATCAGCAGCATTAAGCTGCAACATGATGCATTTTAAATTGTAAAAAACACTATTTTAAGACGTTGGAGAACTTATTTTCCTGTGACGCTTAAATACTAACCACATATCCAAGCTGTGGCCAACGTGGTAATAATCAATTATTATTTTTTTTAACAAGATAAGAAACCAGGGAATCTCAGCCAACGTGTGGACCGTCAACATGATACTTGGCCAAAAAAGATTTGGCTGCAGGGTTTGTGGTCATCAGCCATAAACGGCAAACAACAATTTCTGCACTGCATTCTGTTTCCGATTTTCCCATCTTGTGGAAAACTGTGGTAATCTCAGAGGTGAAATTTATCCTTATAAAGATGGACGATATATAAAAGAAGCCGCCTGGTGCGGAGGACAGATCGTACGGGTCCTCGGAAACAATTGTAAAAGCTGAGCTGGATAAATGGGGCAGCATTGACATAAAATTAGACATTCCACAAAAACAGTAGCTGAGCCCTTCCATCAAATTTGACCCCGACTTGTCAGTTTTAAATTTCATTTGTCTGTTTTTTTTCAAAGAGTCCAGATGTGGGAGGTTTATTTATTTATTTCTTGCAGTGATTATACAGTAAATTTATGTAACGACGCCAGTGTATTATTTTTGATTCGGTCATTAAGTCTCTAAGACTCTTGTTATGTAACTTCCAGCCCAGTGGTATTCTTTATTTCTGGGACTTTCACAGAAGCAATTAAAGATGCATGTGCTGAGTTCTGCGTGTGTTCTGTATTACTTCCTTGTGTCCTGTGCAAGCAGGACACATTTGCATGTACGAAACCAGAATTAAACCTTCAGCATTATTATTGTATCACAAACTAAAGTTTTAACTTGGCAGGTGCAGAAAAGACGAGACATGAAAAAGTAATACGGGATGAGATTTGTGTTGCTCCGAGCTCCTCTCACAAACATGCAGGAAATCTTTTTCCAGGGCTGATGCCTGATTCCTCTTCCACAACAACAAACGTGAAGTGAATGAAGATCAATCTGAGCGCATTCACGCTTCACATCATCCTTATATTCCTTTTAATGTTTCGCAGAAGTGATGTAATGCAACGGTGCGGAACTTAAAAGGGATCGTTTCATTGTAACCGAGACAATTAATAGTATAACCTTGAATAATGCATTAAAAGCTCTCCAGCTAACCGTTGTTTACATCAAGCAGAAATATACATAATGCAGTGATGCAGCCTCACGAGAGGGAAACAGGCTTGGAAACGTGCCCACAGTACGCATGTCACTTCTCCTCGCTCGTATCCCACTAAATCAAAGTGGAAAGACTTTTATTTGTTGTGATGTGAGTGAGTGAGCGAAATATTTGCTCCGCTTGGCCATGAAAAAAAAAAACAAAAAAAAACAAAACAAAACACGAGATGTGAGCGAGGTCTGAATCAGGCAGAAAGCAATTCAAATCGAGCCCGGTTCGATTTTCCCCTTTCTTTTCCAATGCAAATGTCGAACTGTCATACCCCGAGTGAACCAGATGGATGAGCAGAATGTGCAGCACAGCCACCCGCCTGTCCACCCACACACACACACACACACACACACACTTTGACGAGGGGTGGCGGCAGGCGGTGGGAGTCATGGCTCAGTCGCTCTGGTTCCTCCAGCCGTCCATCCGTCCGGCAGACACCCAGGAAGAATGAATCATTTATACAACCATTTCTTGTCTGGCTCGTCTGAGTGATGTGACAGCTGGCCACCGAATTCCCTAAATCTTATCATTTGTCACTCTTGAGAAAAGTCGAATCACAGCTCGCGCACACACACACTCTGCCCTCATCCTCCCGGCGTTGCCCATGTTGCACCGAGGACAATATGGCGAACAAATCTTGGACAGTGCACAGCAACGAAACAACTTCCCCGTTCGACACACAACCCGCCACAACAACACATTTCCTAACGGCGAATCGTGTCCGGGGGGATTCGTACGACATTAGCTGGTTTGCGGATTATGTGAACAAGACGGTGTATCACGAAGAATCAGTCCCGTGAATCATTTCTCGGGAATAGCAGTGATCTTCGGGCAGGTCACGAGGACGACCGCTTTTATTGTGTCATGTGTACTGATTTAGAAAAGCTTTGGGTGACAGCTCTAAATATCTGTAATCACAGTGTAATAAGATCAGTGAGAGCATTAAACCATATTTAACACAGATTGTTCCAGCTCCACTGATTTCATAGACACTGGTCAGATTCATAAAAAAACACAAAAACAGCCACAAGCAAGAAACGTGCCGCCCTGCCTCCGTTATCCTCACGATATTGGCTGTTTGTTCTTGTGAGAGCTTTGAGTTTTTCATGCATTATATTTCATTACAGCCTAATTATTCTGCGACCGGGCCGCCGAGGCCATTGAAACGCAGGCAGAGGATACATGGCTTGTTTTTTAACCTTTACTTGTCTGCAATCATCTTTCCTGCAGCTCACTGGACACACTGCACAGAGGCAGTCGATGATGAAGTGCCTTGCCTAAAGGCAACTTCAGCAGGACCCAACAGGCAGGGAAACCGCTGAAATATAAGATAAGAAGACAGCCCTCCATTATTGATATGTCGAGGCATAAGAAATCTGTCCAGCTGATGTCAACCACACTGGACACATACTAAAATACTAGAGGATTGAAACTGGAGCCTTAATTCCATCTGGTATTTCAGAAATACTTTCCATAGAAATCTGTCTCCTGATGTGCAGATGAACCTGAAACGACTGCAAAGGGAATTTACCTCAATGTTACCTTCACATCTTTTGTTTCAGGGCGGGCTGTGATTGGCTCGTTGCATTGCTGCAGTGCATCATACAGGAAAGAAACACAAGTGCCTCAGTGTAAACCAACAATGTCTTCTTTTCAAACAGGAGTCACAGTGATGATTGTGGAATCGGATTTCATAAAAACAGATACTCCACCACAGGTTCAAGTGGCGCCAAATTTCACATGCTCATAAATATCGGTCCCCTGAACGCAAGGGAACCCTGTGACGCTGGTTAGTTGAAGCTGCACGTGTCACGGTGATCCATCTGTGAGGGTCTGCATATTCTTGTTTATAAACAAACCAACAAACAGACACGACCTCGGAGGTAATTAAAAAGGAACTGTTCTAATTAAAGTGACAATTTATTAATTACACACGTGAGACAATACAACACGAGCTGGCTTGTTGCACGTGGGGTTTGGAAAATGTGAGAGTGAAGAGATGGGAGTTAGTCAGAGATTTAAATGATCGAGGCGACTGTTGTTTAATGTTAACGTTGATGCACTTCACAGAATAATAGAGCATCGTGTAGCTGCTGCGTGTGTTCTGCCATATTTATATAGGCCTCAACCTCCTGGTGTAATTTTCTTCACAATGATAACAAGATCGCAGGCCTCACTGTCTCCTCCCTGTGTGAATCTGGATTCAAACCAGTTTCTTGTCCCTGTTTTAGAAGCTGCAACAATAAATCCTATAGGAAAACTATAAAAACTGCAGACGAGCTGATGTTTTATCATTAAGAAGAACATAAGGTTAAGTAATGCTGGGTTTTTCATGAGCTCCAAAGCAAAACAACGTCAATCTCTTGAATAAATCTCCCGCTCAAGGTCACCACTTGTGCCAGAGTCAATAAATGATATGCAAAGATTATGAAGAAACACATTTAATCGCTCCAGAGCCAAGATCTGGTGGAGAGGCGATAATTCACCATTAAAAAGGGAAATCAGACGGCAGCGTTATTCACGTTTTGGCTTTTATAGCAAGAACAGGATATTAAAGCCATAAAAGTCACCTTACGGCAAAATTCATTGTTCCTAATCAATGACTTTATTAATGTGAATGAGAATAATAATGAGAATTATTACAGGCCTGGAAGTAAAATCTTACTTAATGCCCTAATTAATTAATATTTATAGATCTACTTTCGTACTCACACACACACACACAAGTGCACATGCAAGTTTTTTTTAACCTTATCACATGAATTCATTACATCAACAGATGACTGCTAAGCCTCGGAGAGTAAAGTCTGTGCAGCTGACCTGGTGCTTGTTGTCGATGGTGTCATTAGGACGTTTGAAGCAAAATGCATCAAAGGCTGATCTGACAGCAGCTCGGCCGTCCAACTGACGAGGACGGCGGCTGACGTGATCTTGGCGATGTGGCGTTCCGGCGTGACATGTCATCATTTCAATGTCGGTTTCAATTTTTGTTCTCCTCTAATCTGAGGAGCTGGACACTGATCCCATCTGAGCAGAGATAACACTGATCTCCAGGATAAAACCGAGCAGCTGAAAAGACTCCTCTGGCACACCGACGAACGTTTCAGACTGATGTGTGTCGGGATTATTTCGAAGATAAACGTCTCTACTTCATGCTGTGCAGTTTGTTTAAAGCTTAAATGTTTGCTGTGGTGCGAAAAACTTCCTCCGGCGTCTGTTAACGTTGACTGTGCATCAATATCCCTTTTTATTAGATGTTAAGTTGAGCTTCTTGTGCATTTTCACTTTCAATTTCATCACATCGCCTCCAGAGCATCTACCCAACTTCATTTCCTACAAAATATCCTCCTGTACTTATACTCGATTAACAATATCATGGTTTATTTCTTCCGATCTTTATTCAAGATCGTTTTGAGAGCAAGACTTGATTCATTTCATGTTCAGATGCTTGCACTCGAAAAGCTTCAGCTCTGTTGTGGGTGTGTCAGTTGAGTGTGTAAATAACATTGTGCAAGGGGGGGGGGGGCGGGGCTGAGCGCATGAACTCTGTTAAAGTAACCGGAGCAAAGCAAAAACATACATATTGAGTGAAAGCATTAAAAAATGTGGATGTGAAATCAATAACTCCTGCTCTGAAACTAAAAGACTGAACTCTTATAGAGAATAATAGAAAAGGACAGACGGGACAGTTGGACGTACAAAACAAAGGAGGCGGCTGAGACGCTCGGTCGTGATTAGGGATGTGGTTTAACTCACATATGGAAAAGGTCTGACCTCCACCTGACTCTGATCTATGTGCTTTGAGTTTCCTAAACACAACCACACAAGTGATTATCAGGCTTTAGTAGTTTCAGCAGAAATGTTTCCTCTGTGTCTTCATAAAAAATAATCCACTTGGCATTTCATTTCCGTTTTTTTTTTTCCGCTCATGCAAATTAGTTTTAGCCGAGAGTAACTTCTGTGAGACGGACTCGTCTTGTGCAGACATGCTCGTACGGCTTTTACAACCGTGCTACACTTTTCATTTGCACACAGAATCCCTCCTCCGCGAACCGTCCAAGCATTTCAGTCCCCACACTTAAGGGCTCAGTTTCTATCCAGGGCTACAGTCTCGGCGATGGTGTTCCTTTATCAAGCGAAAGCTGCAGACTTTCGCCGGCTCTGCTGCCAGCACTCGCACAAGCGTTCACCTCAAGATCTGAGGATTAACACGGACAAGCCAGCAGTAGCCGAGACTCTTGGGCCTCCTCGGCAGACTGGGCATTAGCAGAGAGGGACACGGCAGCTTGGCAGGCTCCCTTACCGCCCCGGCTGGCTGCTACTCTGCTGCTGCTGGCGTCGTCAGAGAGATTTTGGGCGGTGGAGGTGGGGGTTGAGCAGAGAGCTGCGAAGCTGAGGGAGGTAGAGGACGAGGCAATGGGGGATTATCTCACTGCAAAATGCACTGTAGGGAGGCCCAGATGGACCAGTGGGCTGTGGTCTGCTGCCATGCCAAGTGTGTGTTACCACACATATATACATGTATATACGGGGACGCCAACAGAAGCACAAAGCACACACACCGAAGACGACATTCATTATGCATCACTGAGTATTAGGTGTTTTGAACCTAATCGCATTACAAACTGTACATAAGGTGTACACACATACACACACACACACACACACACACACACACACACACACACACACACACACACACACACACACACAGGCGTTAAAACTCCCACCGGGACGTGTGTCTAATGCAGAGTTTGCACATTTCACCGAAACACATCACAAATAGTTTTAGTGCGAGGCCGAGAGAGGAGCAGGAGGAGGATAGCGGTGGGTGTCTCCATCTGTTAATCCGAAATGCTCGAATAAAGTTGAAACAAAAAAAAACAAACCGTATGAGCTAATTTCAACACCGGGGCTATCGTGAATCACTCAGAGAGGTTCCGTTTCTGAGACGACAGCGAGCGAGCCGTGAAAATTCGCAGATTCCGGAAAAAAAAAAAAATAACCCGGCTAAAAACCGTTGTGGTGAATTTCACAGACTCCCTGCTTCATCAGCTGTTAGAGTGAATTTGAATGCACCCCCGCGATGATATGATTCTTTTTGTGTAACGGATAAAGAGGATTATATCCCGAGGCGGCACATTGTTGTGTAAGATTGAGGCAATAGCAGGAAATGACACCTCCTCAGTTGCCAAGTGTTTCAAGAGGGATCTGCGGCACCACGCCGCTCTCTAGTCAAACAGCCAAAAGGTACGGCTTCAAACGAAACACAGTCGCACCGATACCGAGAAAGATATTGGCTCACGATTAGAGGCTGTCACTGTGACTCTGCGATCAGCGACACGAGGAGCTGTGCCGTTTATAGTGATGCCCTTGAGCCTGGGATTTCATCACCAAACTGTGTCATCTTGTCCAGGATGCTCACGCAACACAACACGCAATTCTCGTTTTCAAAACTGCAGCTTGTGATAGATTATCGATGTTGCGGTCGAGGTTGTTTTCTTCCTGAACTGTGACAGAAGCCTGAGATCCTGAGCGGCGCAGCGGCGCAGCGGCTGCGGCCCCTCGCAGTTTGAAGCTCTGACCTTTAATTATCGTTGTTATTATTATTCCTCATTATGCCTCTGTTTAATTTACAGGGATAGCTGCTGTACTAGTTGGATTCAAGAGTCTTAAAGTTTAAAAGTGGGAAATTTTGACCTTTAATTATAGCCCGTCATTGGGTGCGGCTTTATTTTAAAGGTTCAGTTCGACCATTTCACGACGAAGAGGATGTGACTGACCTCACTGTGACCAGCCGGGTCACACAGACGATATATTTCCATTAGAAACAGCTGACTGTGTTTTTCGGGGGATTATCTATCGGAGCCGAGTCTCACTCCTCTGTTGCATCCAGGTGATTCAGACACAGGATCAGTGTCCTCGACAAATGAAAGCAAAGCTCTCGTGGTTATTTGGGTGAACTGACCCTTTAAAATCTACAGGTTTTTATAAAACAGTGGCTCCGTAGAATCTGAAATATCAGATGATATATGCAAATAACCTAATTCATTCCTCGCTGGTGGCGTGTGAGAGATTTTAAATCCCACATTTCCATTTTTTTTTCCTGCCTGACGTGATTTTCATCTTAGGTTGAGTTTATGATGGTAACCATGGAAACCACTCACCAGCGCCTCTCCGCAGTCGGTATCTCGGCCTCTCCTTTGTCTCCGTGCCACCGTCTTTGTTGTTATTGTGACACGGCGAGTTCTCCTCCCTCAGCTCCAGATCCAGCTCTGATATCGGAGACGTCGCGGGCGAGACCTCACCCTGGCCGCCCTGATGGTTCCCGGTGTTCTCGCTGTGGTTCTTCTCACCGCTCGGCGCTCCTTCCAGGGCCTCGCGCGAGGGTTCCCCACCTCCCTCTTTGTCCGCAGCCGTTCTAGCTTCGGCTTCAGCCTCGGGGTCCGCGTGGTTTGTGGGGCTCGAGGGGTTCGAGGGGCTGCAGCTGCCCAAAGAACCGAGCAACGAGCTGGGGCTGGAGTGCAGGGAGAGGGAGGGGGTGTCTGGTTCTCTGATGGTGGTGCATGGGGCCCCGTAGGGCTCCTGGACAAATCCCACAAACTTCACCCCCTGGTCAGCGGCATCCTGGATCTGCTGTTGGGAGCAAGAAATAAAACAAAAATAAAAAAGCTAGAATGATAATGAAAGATGCTGCTTTTTGATTTGATGAGACCTAAAAGCATTAGTCAGGTAAATGAAATAAAATCAATCAATTTAATTTTAAATTATTTTGCTTTTCATATATCTTTGGGATTTGGGTCCAGACAAACAATTTTCATTTTAGACACTAAACGATTAGTCCTCTAAACGGTAAATGGACCAGCAAACAAAACTAGATTATTTTTTAGTTGCATCTCCAGATTTGATTGCACATATTGTTGGATGTTTCGGTTGTGAAGCTCGCACTCAGATTTTCGGGTTTGACACATCAGGCAAATGCCAAAAATGCAAAAGAAGAAGCTGTGAAGCAGAACATATTTCCCTCGAGATATCAAACTGAACCCAAACTTTCAGCAATAGTTTAACATGAGTTATCCAAAAATTGAATTGTTGACTCCTCTGCATCTGTTCGATCTCATTTTTTGTTCCTCTCCAGCAGATTCTCCAATCACACAGCTGTTGATTAGATCGCAGAGGCCGGGACCCTCGTCAGGCCCGGGCCGCATCCCAAAATCCATCGCTCCACTTTTATTTTCTCTCTCTCTCCGTGTCTTATTGTCATCTGGCATTTTATTGTCAATATTAGGATTCTGCCACAAAGCGAGATTGAAATGTTAACTGTCAGAGAATGTTAATGATGCCATTCTCCATTTCTGCCCCAGCCCACGAGCCGAGGACGCGCGTCTCTCTATCTTGAGCCACAGTGAGGGAGGAGAATAAAAATCAAATCAAATCGCAGGTTATTCACTATGAAATTAAACTGGGAAACAGCCACATTGTTTTGCAGCCATATTGTTTAATATCAGTGAATGCTCTCTGAGTGCTTCCGCGTCATATTCCTCATACCAATATGTTGAAATGGAATTGCAGAGATAAAAGAAAGCAACTGTTGTATCTCATTTAATGGTAATGCAGGCAGTCGGGGGGAGAGATGAATGGCTCTGACTGTCTAATGTCGCTGCACTTGATGGCACAGAAGATTCAAATAGTGGGCTGTAATGATTGGATTTATTTTTAGTGCCGTTATTATTGTATTATTACCATTATTGTTGTTCCATTAAATCTCTTGTATGACAAAGTAGAAACATTCTCACTTTATTCTTTTTTTTTTTCCTACTTCCTGACAACAGAGCAGCATCAAGACAAGCAACACAAATTAGTTTATATAAATGAAAAATAGTCTCAGTTTTACCATACGATCAAAAAATACAAAGTGCTGAAACTATTAGTTATGAAACAAGACTGATGTGGATCCTTTGGGGGCTGATTCTGATGCTAAATTTAGGGGGTAGAACATTTCTGACACAGATATATCAGCCGACATGAAAATTAAAAATAATTCTAATTATGACGTTATTAAAGCACAATGACAAGTAAACGTAGCTTTGACTCAATATTTTATGGTTTAAGCAACTTTATTACGAATAATGAAGAAATGACCTAGTACCTAGTTTAGTAAATAATACTTAGTTTGGAAAATAAACACGTTATAAAATAAAACATAAATACACATCTCGTCTGCATTGTTTAATGTAAAAAGTTTTTAATACTGGTATCAACATTAATGCTGAAACCGATATTTCTGTAAAAGGCTCATATTGATCCATGTTTTTCGGGTAAGCGATATGTTTTTTGGGCTATATTAAAAAAAAAAATATATATATATATATATATATATATATATATATTTGACTTGCATCATTGAAACTTAAATATGTATGAGATCAAGAGTAAGTGTATTAAATGTCTACAGGCTACATATGACATGTGCATCAGACAATGTGGATTAAGATAAGTTTCAATTAAAAAGTTAAAGACACCAGCAAAACAGAATCTGAAGGACGTTAAGGAGTTGACTATAAATGAGTCCAGTTCTTAGTTACAGTGCCATGTCCCTCATGCACAACTGGGGAATAATAGAATAAATGGAAGATAAAATCAAATTAGTATTCTTCTGAACTCCTCATATTCTCACGCGAGTCGCTGCGGCTCAGAATGAACCACCTCGGGTCAGAAAAATCAGGTTTCAAGGTCAAAAAATTGAAACTTTGCATCACATCATTTCTGTTCATTAACCCAAATGATGCAGAGCACAAACTTGATGAAAAATATTCAGGAAGTTGCTTCCCTCATTCTGCCACCAGAATATCAAGAGCCCGCAGTGCAAAATAAAAAAAAAACCCATTTCAATTTTGACTTGAGACCACATTTCCTATTTCCCCCGTAAGTTATTAAAGTGGCACCAGGAGAAGGTGTCTGAAGGTCAAGATGAAAACCCCGGAGAGAGAGATTAAGCAAGGCGTAAGGGAGAGTGGGGCGGGAGGAAGACAGGAGGAGAGGCAGAGAGATGGAAGCAGAGATTGAGACAGTGGTGGAGAGAGAGGAAAAGAAAATGAGAGGATGAAAACGGCGACGAAGAAAGAGAAAGAAACAGAAGTGAAAAAGAGGCTGAAGGGAATGGAGTCCTCCACTCACTCCTCCACCACTCATCCATGTCCACTTTCTTTTTTAATAGATTTCTAGCCTTGCTTCCTCCTCCTCCTCCTCCTCCTCCTGCTCCTCCTGCTCCAGCAGGCCTGTAGCAGCTCAGTAGATTAAAATGATAACCAACAGTAATGAGGTCCTACAGGACTGCGGTTGCATGACTAATCGAAGGGCAAAACGTACAGAAAGGTTCAGGAGTGAGGCTTCAAAGCCCGACACAGCAGTCGGTAATATACAGATTAGGCAGGAGGGGTGGAATCGAGATGACGCAGCGTCGGTGACACACGCGAGACAGGAAGGTGCGTCGGTGTGTCTTTCATCTGAGCTGTCATTTCTACAGCAGCGCATTCATTCAACGCCGATGTCATTTTCACATCAGGGGACGCTGTGATTTCACAACTCTCGTGCTCTCATCTCCTCCATGGATGATGTAGAAAATGATTCGGCTTGCTAATTAAGATTAGCCTGGACCCATTAGGGAAATATTAGTATATTTCATTCAGGGAGCACTGCAAATCAGCAATATACTGTATTTTAAAATGTGATACGTGCAAATGTTTAATTAGAAATATGTTTACGCAACAAAATTCATTAAGCTGCAAAACCGTAAGTAAAACTACGAGTCGCTTATTTCGTGAAGATATTGATTTCCTACATGTAGATGATCTATTTTGTTGCATGACGTCAAAAACAATATTTAGAATTAGTTTAATCCGGAGTTGCAACACTATTAAAATGCTGTTCAGAATGAATGCATCAGTAATTTAACAACCAAGTTTTTCGACTAATGAAATACTCCAGCCCTGCTGTGTTATTACGTTCACTGAAATCAAAAACCTGAGTCAGACGTCTCCACAGCTCCACTCTAATCAGGTCAGGTGGGGTCCTGTTATAATTCCGAGGGTCTCTTATCTCTCTGTTAATATGTATGATACTCAAAAAGATCCAAGAGGACCTGCTATCACCTCCCTCCATCACTGCAGCAGGGGGAAACGTGCTCCTCAGAGGCGAGCTGGAAAGTGAGAACTGTGAGGAGCAGGATCTTTGTCCCGACACGACTGTGATCTGTTTCTGCTTTGACCCAATCGCTGATCACTTCGGCTCATCAGGAAATGAAGCAGTAGGAGCCAACGTCAACGTGAGAAGCAAGTTTTAAAGACAAACACAAAAATATACACACGGCCCGTTTTCTTTATGATGTGTGACGTGGCAATTATGTTTAAGAATAAATCCTTTTCACCCGTCACTCCTCTGACGTGGTTCACTGACAACTGTGCTCCGAGCATTTTGTGACAAGCTGCTATTAAGCGTCTTCAGCCCGACAGCCGCGTGCTCACACTTTTAGCCACGTGCTCGATTTGCTGAAATCCGGCAGTAAACAAACATCGTGTTCCCTGGACCTTCAGACGAGGTGACACGCTGAACGAAGCCATTTCAGTTTGGGATCCAACTTAGTTTATATTCTGCACGGAGGAAATGGAGCCCTGAGAGACACGTGTTCTTGCTTTAGATGTTCTGACTCAGTATTTGATGTTAGAATCCACATCTCTCCATTTATTTATAAAGACAATTACCATCTTCTCTCTCACTCCCCCCCCCCTCCCTTTCTGTTCCCTGCACGAACTGACAAAACCTTCAGCTTGGCATTTGTAAAGCGGCCCCTTACCTTCTTGACGTAGCCCTGGATGAGCTCGGGGGTGGGTACCTGCCCAGCACACAGACACTCCTCCAGCTGCAGTTTGTACGGTGGGCACACCGGCTGGCTCCTTTCCGCCCTGCAGGCACCACAGTGGGGGGGAGAGAGGACAATGAGTTTCAGCCTGTCAGTCGTGCAGCCTGCTGGACTCAGGATGCACGAGGGTGCCCATGCATTAACACACACACACACGTTCACAAACAAAACTTAAATCAGAACATTATACACGTAAGCATCTGTAAACAGGGCGCTGTTCACACACAGATCTATGATGCCAAAATAACCCCCTATCAACGAATTACACTGCATCTAGAAGCTTTGTTAATGTTATTGGTGCCCCGTGGGAGGCGGCAGAAAAATACAATAAAACACTTAAGTGAGACAAAGATCCACATGGATGAAAGCAAACACATGGGGAGAACAGAGAGCAGGAAATTCAATGCAGCCGCCCCCTTCCCCTCCCTCAGTCCTCCTCGCTGAGGCCATCAGTATTTTTGAGCCGGGAGAATCTATTTATATGCTGCCGTATTTTTCTATTCTGTCCTCTGGAGGAAATCCCAGAGCGAGCCCCGGGGAGACTAATGCCCCAGCTTCCACCTCTCAGCTTCTCATCCTGTTGACAAGGCGAAGAAGCCTCACACACCCTTTTCCTCAGTGTGCGTGCAGCTACAGTTGATGCTTGTGTTTGTGTGCAAGGCTGTGTGTGTGCGCGAGAGAGAGTGCTCTGCGTGAGCTCTGACTTTACACGGACACCTGATGTGCAGGAGGCTAAAAGATGCATGCGTGCAAGCTGGCGACTGTGTTCCAGGCTGGTTTTTTTTTTTTCACCTTCCAGTTTCATGCAAACAGTTTGTCCCTAATGAATTATCACAGGGATTTTTTTTTTCCCCCCCACTGTCACTGGACGCAGATTGAGCTGTTTGTGTATCAGCTTTATTTAACCTGTGCGTAATGTTTTCCCTCCTCGGTCCAGAGTCTTTACGCTGCCACATATTTAGCCTTGGATATAAAAATCAATCTCATCATCTCAGCAAGAAAGAGATTCAAGTATTTCCCGGAATGCTTTCAAGAAAATTACTGACATGTTTCCATTTGTCTTTACATGAACGTTACTTTGCACAATCCCTTCCCTGGCGCTTTTAATATTTCTATATTTACACCACGGAAGATTCCTTGTATGTGTAAACCAATAAACCCTCGATTCTGATTTATTGTTTTTTTTCCCCCATAAAGTACACACCAGACGGATTCAGAAATGAAATGGTTAAAAGCAATGTCACAGGGGAGTTATCTCGACTGTTAGTCCCGACGAAAACACCAGTCCCTGCTTTTTCCCATGATGCAACTCAATAGCCTCTTTCATTAAGCCCCCCCCTGCCTGGTTAACACCCATCTTTCAAACTTTAAGCCCCTCGCTCGTCACACAGGCTTTCTCTTACAAAAGTGCAGTCTTAAAAAAGTGCAGTCTCCAAGCCCCTGGAGTGGCTCTTTAAAGTTTGCCCAAACTGATGGGAGTCTGTAGACACAAAAGACCCGTCTGCATTCACAGGGATCCCCAGAGCAAAGTGAGCGTCTTTGTATGTCCTCACTGTCTCTCTGTTGAGCCTCACCTGTTTTTTTTTTTCTGTCTTCGTTGATAGAATGTCTGTATTTTTCTCTCTTTGTCGTTTCTGATTTACTTTAAATCCAGACTTGCGTCTTTCTCTCGGTCTTCACGGATCAATTAGCGACCCTGACATCCTCGTCACCACACGACTCTACTGACACGCGTCGAATGGAACTGGGCCGACCGACTTCACACACTCGAGCTGAGAGTCATTCGGAGTGTCTTTTACTTTTCTCACGTGATAAATGATCACACTCACACAACAGAGCTCATCGGGCACGTTTGGGTAATGATGAGGTCTGCAGGTGCTCCTGTGTGCTGCGAATTAAGAGGCGGCTTGGAATGATAATGAAATGATTCAGCACCATGTGAATTCAGTTTATTTTGAGTTGATCATTCTAAATCTACAAATATAACGAAAGTGATTCAGTGCTTCGGAGAGATATTTTTAAATTAAGAACTGGCACTTGAGCGTGATCATTCGCTGTCATTTTGTGCCGTGGAATATTCTCAGCACGGAGATGTTGTCACTTCTTTTCATGCGGCGGGTGAATAAGTCCTTTTTGGAGTGAAGCTGAACGGGAGGGAGACTTTCGCTGGCAGAGCATCAGAGAGGAGGGGAGAGGAGGGGAGAGCTGGCTGAGCACAACAATTCACTCGGTCCTGGGGGGGGGGATGGCCTCGGGTTAAAAATAGCAGCTGCCTCACCTGCAGTCCATCTTCTCTACGTGAAGCGGCGACTCTTCATGCAGCGTGCGGCGCTGGCTGTCAACCTCGGAGGCCTCGCGTGGTTAGACGGGTGTCAAATGCCTTTCTGCCCGCCCGCCCACACACCCCCTCCCGGGTGAGTACACCTGTTAGACGGCACCCCCTCTTGTCTGCTCACAGATGGGCCACATGCTTTGTTTCGCTGTAGAACATCTCGTGTTGGACTAATCACTCCCCCTGGAGCTGCACGTTCACATGGTAACTGTGCTTCACCTGATAATGGCTTGCTTAGGGATTGTTTTATCTGATTGGTGGCTCCATCATTTGTAAACGTGGATCCACTTTGTGCTCATCGGGGTATGGAAGGAGACATATTCCTTTTTTTTTTTTTTACAGTGGCACTACAGAAATAGTTTATTTTAATCACGAGGTGTTTGCTTGTTAAATAAATGTATCTTGGTCTTTCTGTTAATTGATTCTCTATGGATGCAGCTCTTTTACTTGCCTGCTCATCACTCATGCTAACTCACACTGCTGCAGACTTTGGTACAGAAGAAAGAAGTTGACTTTCTTTAGAGTTTTACGACAAATTGTTTTATAATTTCAACCTTAGAAACTAAGGATCTCCAAATGTGACGCTGTGATAGATAAACCTTTCGTGGCACTAAAGAGTTGAGGCATCTCTAGACTCTTTGGATTTAACTTGTGAGGATTATGTGTCACTTTTCACAACAATCTCTCTAAAAGCATCAGGATGTTCGCCTTAAAAACAAAAATGCCAAGATGACAAAGTATAAAGTGACTTGAATTCTTAGGAGACCACAGACGTCTGTACAAAAATCACACAGTTCTTTAGAAATATTTCTGCTGAGACCAAACAGACCAGACCCTGACACAGAGGCTCAATTAACTCAGCCTTGAAATTGTTCAAATGTCATGTCATTTTCATCAATACTCAGAGACCCAGCCACCTACTGACTTGCAATTAGCTTGCACTTACTCAGACTAGCTTTCAAAGACTTCAGCGCAGGTCCAGTAACGACCCACTCCTTCTGAAAAATCAAACGTGCATCACTCCTGATGCACGGGACCATTTTCAACAGGAAGGAGTCAGATCAGATGTATTTTCATTGCCTGACGGTGACAAAAGTGCACATTCAGTGAAACATTATGAATTATTACTCAGAAAATGACTTGAGAGGAGGTGAATTGCTCTCATCTGATAAAAGCTTTTCTTTTCTTCTATTCTCGGAAGAAAGTCTGAAGCTGAATAAAATTATTCAAATTGTCGTCAATGAACTTTGGTTGAAAATGTTAATTCCCTCCCGTTCTTTTTCGAATCAGGAACAAAGTTGTTTCAGACCTCCCGCCCGCCTCCATCTTGCACGATTGCTATGACGACAGAGAGCATCTAAACCCATGTTTAGCGCTCTGTCATCACAGAGCTTTAATGTCCCATTTTTACAAATTCATGAATAATTTCACCACGGCAAATCCCTCTAATGGTTTTTTAGTCCGCGCCTTTAATTTCCACCATCTCCATCACCTCCTTTTCTTTCTCTCTCTCTCTCTCTCTCCACCTGTCTCCTCCCTCTCAACCCATCTCTCTTCCTGAGCACACAGGAGCGCCTTGCAATTACCCAATAATGATGAATATATCCCATCAGACATTGCCTGCTGAACTGTAACCCTATTCCATCGCGACCAAATTGAACACTGGGAAATTTGACAGTTGACATTTAAAATTTTCAAACGGTCCAATCCATTCTGTCTGCAATGCAGTTTTTTTTTCTTCTTCTTCTTCTTCCTCTCTCCCGCGGCAGGTTGTAGCCAGGAGACGGTCGCCGCCAGTGACAAATTGCCGTCAAAGGTTTTCTAAAGTTATAACCCACTTAACCAGATGTGTCAGGCGGGTGACAGTGTTTTAACATTTACAGATGACATGCCGCTGTAAGTACACAACCTCTGTGTCGTTCCAGACTGTGCACGGGCTCCTGCAGCATCAACCCCTCCATGTTAAGTGCCTTGTTGGCTGAGCCTTTCACTCTGAGGCTTATACTATAGAGACCTGACTGGGATTGTGTCCACACACAGACTGTGCATGTTAAATAAAGATGTTTTACGGCTGCTGTACACCAGCCGGCTCCTCCACCTTGTTTTTGTCTTTTACGTACAGTCATGAAAAGAAGTTCGTTTTGGACGGACGGATGAATGTCTGCTCGCTGTCGTGCAATCAGTCCCATTCACTGCAAACCGCCAAACAACTGCCTCCTCATTTCTCTTTTGATTCCAGAGTCTGACAGCAAAAAGGAACAGGAGGGGAGATGCTTTGCTCTTCTTATTTCTCTTCCTTCATTTTTTTCACATTTGGATTCCCCCCGGGCTGGGGCTGTTGCAAGCAGCTGTCTCCACGGTGACAGACGCCAGAGATAAAGTACCGGGCCCTGCTTTTGGCCGGTGCCATGAAAGGACGGTACACTCCTTTACCCTTTTCACTCAATATGTCTCTCTCTCTCCTTTTTAAAAAAATATCCCATTCAGCCTCCTTCTGTCTTCCCAGCTCTCTCTACCCGGCTGTGATTCGCTTTTCTGCCTCTCTCCCCCCACGTCGTGTCTTTTTCTCCGGAGCAAGGCAAGTGTGTCTTAAAAAAAAAAGAAGAAAGATATGCAGTCCATTCAGCTGCAGCCTATTCATGCACAATCAATATTTCTGTTCGGTTTTGCAGCGGTCAACGGCGACCGGACTGTTTGCACGAATGTATGTGCGTGACGAAAGTGAACCTGAGGTGTTCTACACAACAGCATGGGAGGTGATTACTAATGGATACAATCTGCAGCAAGGGAAGTGAGATAAGGTGCTCCGCATTCCAACTACATGACCTTCCAAAATGTGGTCGCTCTTTTTTTTTTTTTTTACCCAGCAATAGGTGCAATCCAGTCACAGTGTTTTTTATGCACATTTACGATAAAGTTATTTTCTAGGCTTCTATAAGCATCTGTCGAAAAGGTAAAAGTCACGTTCACTTTGTAAATAAGATACTGTCTTACTCAGAGAGAGTTCAGAGACCGGTACGGGCATGAAACTCTCCCGGTTACATCTATAAATTAACTGTATTTACATTTATGAGTTATAGTCTAAACGTGCTCTAAAAGTTGGCTTCACTTTGCAGAGTCTACGTCCATTTTTCAGCAACTTAAAATCTGTTGCACGTGTCATTAACTGTGAGCTGATACCTTAGCAATTTCCATTTTGGTTGAAACTAAATATTAGTGCACTGTGATTGTGATGAGGTGTTCAAAACCGACAGTGGAGCTTAAGACACTTTGACGTTGTGGCACCTGATCGTGTTTCTTCTCCTGTCATACTGTCACTCAAGTTGAAATACCTCCACTCCACTAGACAGCCCTAAAATATACAGAGAGGAGTCGAGAGCATGGCCACTGTTGCATGTCATCCTCCATCTCCGTCTCCATAGCAGCTGATGAAAACACCTCAGGGTCCATGTGGATCAGAAAAGGCAAATTCACTCATTAAAGAAACAGTCGTCTGTAGTTGAGCGTGTCAATGGAACACTGATGCATCAGGGTTCATCATGTAAGGTTGTCACATCTTATACTTAAACACCAACTGATTCTCAGCATCAACACAAGGCTTTGGTTCAAACACTGAAAACTATGTTCAAAATAATCTTGAGAAGAATCCTGTATATCAACATACTAGACCCCAAAACTCAAGAAATCTAAAAAATGTGGAATCTGATTTGGAAAATTATGTGTTTTTTTTTTTACTACAGACATTCTCAACGAAGTATTTTTAAAGTCGAAAAATGAAAATACAAATTGCAGATGTGAAGACAGAATAGTAAAGCTGATATAATATCAAGTTATCATCAAGAATTTCTCAATATGACTAAAACGTTGAGTTAAATACCAAAACCTACACAATCCTATCTTGCATACTTTTTCTCTCCTCTTGTCCTCGGCCTATTAACACCAAACAACAACTGGCAAAAAGTTTCAAGTCAGCACTTCCAAGTGAAATCATGACAGTTGATATATGACAAGAATCTTTTTTTTAACTTAATGAACAGTTTTAAATGTCAAAACGTTCACCGTAGAAATGACAGATTAAGAGACACTCAAACTCTTCCTGCTGAGGTTGTTTTGGAAAACTGACAAAAAAAGCTTTTTTGAGGACTTGATGTCATACACGGAATAATATATAATTTGAATGTATCTTTAAATGAACACTGTCCTGATGAACAAAGTTTTCTGTCGGGTGACTGACAGTAAACAGAAAACATCTCAACGCCTTGCAACGCTCCACTCTGGCAAAATTACAGTAAATAATGATAAAAGTGAAAGTCTCAAATTAAGTTGTCATGTTTTTCTGTGATGAATTATCTCACGCTGTGGTGAAGTGGTTTCTCAGGCTGTAAGACAAAAAGAAGCGGCGCACGGTTTCTTCTGAGGGGAAGAAAACAGAGAATATGTCCAAGAAACACCAGACGAGGGAACAGAAACAGAAATATTTAGAGACTTGGCTCTAACCTGAAAACTTTTCCTCAGGACACAAGTTTTGCTTTTCTCCTCACAGAAATATCAATTATCAGCACAATCCATTTGTACATAGCAATTAATTGCTTCCGTTTCCCTTTTGACAGTTTTATTTTTAACGCTCTTATCTTTTATTCTTTTGTTTTCTGCCCTGCTTGCATTGAAGTTACCATATTTTACTTTGAAACCTTACATTATCCTTCACAACTCTCCCACAGGGATCCACAAAGTTTCATCTTGTTTCGTTTCATCTCAGATTCATCTCAGTTCCCTCCGGTCATCGCTCGTCTGCCTCCTGAGTCCGACGCTTCCGTCTCTTTTCATTTTCTGAGAACACCAACAGAAACCCTCGCACCGTAATTCCGTCTTTAGTTTTCATTTTATGTTCCTGGTGTCATTTTTCTAACATGATTACTCTTTGGTTGCAGCAGAACTATCAGCGGCTCTGATTATTACACTCCTTACTCTCGGCTGCTTGTAATATCGGGTATTGGTTTTTTGTTAATGCACTGTCGCTGTGGGTGAGAGCGTTAGCTAAAGGACTGAAATGTCAATGTAGATTAGCGGCAGCGTTCTCACGTTCCTGCTCGGCAGTGAGGAAATTACAGGAAGGGTTTGTTGTTGCTCAGAAATGTGCGGTGAAATCTGCAAAGGAGTTCCAGTCAAAGGATTTATCCAAAGTAATGTCGCTCGTATTAATATACACAACTTGACACGACAAAGTTAATGTTTAAATCTTATGAGAAAAATTATACAGAGGAGGAGCGATGGGTCTTTTCTTGACACGTTGCGCTCACTCACATTCAGCAAACACACGTCCAAGCCATGAAAGAAGCACTCAACCGTTTTACATGTAAAAGTACAAACAAACAAGACAAAGTATTCTCAGTGTTCTCAAGTAAAAGTACCATATCAACCCCTCTACATGAGTTAAAGCAGAACTCGGGCTTCAAACCTTTTGACTGTCGTGGTTTTCATTTAAAGAGACTTTACAGTACGTGGTGCTGAATGAGCAGATCAGGTTTCATGACCCCTGAGTTTTCCCAAAGGCCGCCGCGAAGGATTCTGACCACACGAAAAGAAAAAAAGAAGAGGGATCTCCACCCTCCACTGTCCATCACCGCTCCTCCGTGCCCTTCAAACACACTTGGAGCCGCTCCCAGTTGGCGCCATGCCCCTCACTGAAGTGCACACCCACCCCCTGCAGCTGCCAGTACAGGGGGGGGGGGGCTCGGTCACAGGGCTGGAGGGCAGATGTAGGGGGCGGCTGTGGCTTTGGGCCATACAGCCGGTTTTTGGCCGGAGCACTGAGGGGACTGGAGATGCAGGACTGAGATTATCGCTGACTCAAGTCCAGTCCAGCTGCCCACACGACAGCTCGCCGAGCCGCGAGCAGATGTGGTGACGCTTTGAAGCGAAAGGTTGAAAAACTGATATGAAATGTTAAATGAACCAGGCTGAGGTGGATGTCATGTTGGAAATATCTCTGCCTCCATGTGACCCCCACAGAAAGAAATAATGTCTGACATAACGCACTGGCCGTAAACAAGTTTAATTATGACATAAACCTTAATGTCACTTGCCGACCGGCCACAGTAGCAATTTGTGCCATTACACACATGAAGATAAAGCAAGATCAGGTTCCAACGACGTGTTTTTTTCTGCATAATGACACCAATTAAGGTGCATTAGTAATCTCAGCATGTTTTCTTAAGTGACTGTAATGGCTTCATCGTTTTGTGATAACACAGGTCGTATCCCCGGGGGTCTCGCTGAGACATCTGAGGCCCCTGAAAGACGAAGGCCTGGCCCCCACCTTTGTTAAGTAGAATGCATTACTTTTAATAGGGGACTTCTTCCTTTATTGGTCACAACCTAGGATTACTCCCTCAAAAGACCTTTTTGAAAGCAATGTTATATATTTATTTATGATTTTTAACTTTTCTAATAGTCTGTGACTCGGTGTAAGTTATGAAATGATCGAATTCATAACATTTGGGTCTAAAAGCAAATCTTTCAAGACACACAAAGAAAAAACGCACTTACACATAATCATAGAGTTAAATATCAGAAGTCTTGTGGCTCTTACCCGTCGTTGACTTGGACCAGTATGGCCCGGTAGAGCTGGTGCGGTGGGCTGTTGGACTCTGGACCACAGGGGTGGACGAACGGGTGAACTGCTGCCAGGACGAAGCCCTGCTGGTAAAGCTCCTGCAGCTGACACGGCAGCTCCCGCACGGACGAGAGATGCAGCGTGGACGTCCCACCTGAGGGACAGAGAGGAAAAGTGTGTGAGACAAAAGTATCCTGTTTCTGGTTTCGAGGTGTTCACACACACACACAAGTTGCTGCTCGGTGCCGAGCGGCTTTTGTCCTCAACGTTCTGGAGAAAGAACGATGCAGAAATGGCCCCACGGCGACCTTGACCTTTGACCCCTGGCCACCGATGGTCAGGAAGGTTTGTGCCAAATATGAGGAAAGTCCCACGAGCAAGTCCTGAGACGTCCAGTTGATGCTTGAGCTGCAAGTTGTTCCAGAGGAAATGATGCAAGAGCAAAACAGGAAGTGGAGACACTTTCTCGCACGCCAACATCATTTAAAGTTTCACTTTGAGACAAGCAGAGAAATAAACATCCCTGAGTAAAGGTTTTTGTTTGTCCTCTGTCATTCAAATTTCATCGGGCTGCATAAAGATTTACAATTCAGATACCGACACTGATTTTAGATTTTGTCCCAGTTTGTTTTCGCAATTAGCATCACGCTTTTTGCTCCGTCCCCTCAATCTGGGAGTTAATAAGACGGGATCAAAATCCAATCAGAGTTGATTGCTTCGGCTCTGTATCACAGCAGCTCTCTATATTCTGACACTTACTTTGATTCCCTCCGAGCTCGACATAACTGTAGAGCGGACGAGGGCCCGACATTAATGAGCTGCAATCACTGAGTGGACGGCTGCTCTAAAAAAAGCAAACGTTTTACGGATAGAGTTGTTGTGAAAAGGTCTTTTCTCCGTACGATTTTCTCCCGGTGTCCCTCTGCAGGGGATTGGACCTGCGACGAGCCACAAACAGCCTCTGTTAGGCAACATCAGGGTGGTGGTTCAGGTTCAGGAATAGAAGTGATTAGATTAGAAGGTAATAAAGCGCCTGATAGCGGGAAGAGGACGGGAGAGGAAGATGGTGGAAAGGTCAAATAGGAGAGGAGGAGAGGTAAAGTTAGGGTCAAGACGACGCTTGGCCCTGGATTCATGACGGCTGGGATCCCAGCAGCGCACTGTACGAGGTGACATTCACTGCGGGCCAAACAGCTGGGGTGCGTGGGAGAGCGCCAAGACAAAGAGATGGATGCAGAGACAGAGACAGAGAGAGACAGACGGGGGAGGTGGGGGAAGGAGGGCAGAGGGGGAGGCGGTGGCGGTCTGGTTGTCTGTACAAGCTGTTACAAGACGTGGGAAATGTGGCTAGGGCTAATTAGAGTCAATGAAACCATACAGAGCCAAAGGTTCAGATCTATGGGAAGAGTACAGAGGTTCAGTCGGAGGTCAGACGGAGGGCGAGTGACGGCGGGTTTGACTGACGCCAGCAAAGCTAACGTAACATCTGTATTGTACACACGGGGTCCGGAGATTCAAAGTATTTCACACTGGGAACACGATGATAACGATGAAAGGATGAAAATCTGCAAAAATCGTTAATAATTTCCAGCTGAGGTTGTCGGGGGGGTAAATCCAGGTCAGTTAGTCACAGTCTGACATCAGGGTGTTGTTGCCCGTTTGATGTTGAAGTCATGTTAATGCGTCCGTGTCGGTGAAGCTGCTCTGCGTCACATGTGTGTAATTTATTACAAACGGTCGGCACAAAGAAAGTGTTTCACGGCGAACCAGCTCCCGTGATAATAACATGTTGCTCTTAAAACATTTATCATTTAGGCGCAAATACAAATACAGAATCAGAGAATAGAGAATAATTCATGGGTCTTGATGGAAAAGAATCAGGAACATTTAGAGAACCTGTGGGAGCTTCAGTGGAAAATCAAAAGGTTTAGTTTGTCCAGTCTGGGCTACTGTAAAAAACATGGCAGCCTCCGTAGAGAGGACCTGCTCCTGATGTAAATATTAAGTATTTAAATATAAAGGGCCCATAAAACAATAATTTCAATGATCACACACAAGTGAAAACATCACTGGAATAATTGTATCTTCCAGTTATGCCAATAGATCCCTAAATCATCTAAATCTTACTCATGGACCTTTAATAATTTTGCAGAGAATCTGTCTTTCTCTACCCTCTGCTCCTCGCACTTCCCCCGGCACTTCATTCATTCTGTGCAGAGTGCGGCGCAACGGTGTGGCGTGCTTTCAGCGTGCCGCGCCAGCCAATCACCGGCAGCCTCTGAGACGGAGAGAGAGCTGATTCAGTTCGCATCCCAACTCTTCCTTCCAGGCAAAAATCCAGAGGTTCATTATGAAACCACGAAAGAAGAAGAAGGAGAAGAAGAAGGAGAAGAAGAAGGAGAAGATGCTGTCCCCTCAGGGTGAATGAGCGCTTTGGCTAAAAATACTCAAATTTCTCAATCATGCTCTGTCCTATTGCGCCGTAATGCAAGAACCTTAGAAGTTACGAGGCATGAAGACATTAACACAAAGAAATAGGTCGCTACTGCAAACTGGTTAAATGCATCCCCCCCTCCTCCCCTCCTCCCCCCCTCCCTCCACCAGTGCCTGCCTGTAGAAATGGAATTAATCCTTCTGTGATCTGTGATTTTGTTTTTTCCCTACGTTCCCTCTTGGTCTCGGTGCAACATAAACATGCCGTCCTTTCCCCAGAGGGATGCGATTGCGTGTGCGCACGGTTCACGAGGCGGTAGATATTAAGTGGAAAATGAACCCGTCTTTGCTTGCTCTCTCATCCCCTTAGTTGAGATGAGTAAATAAGGGATGCTTTCAATTAGGCGGTGGGAACACAGCCGCTGGCGACTTAAGTTGGCTTTAATCGCTGTGTGAGCTGGTATTAATTTTATCCAGAGGCCTTTAAATACACAGGCTCTGCATTTATTTATCGAACCAATTTTTATTTGTCATGCTGCCTCCAGAGCAAAGTGTTGCCCAGTGCTAAGTTTTCCAGAACCTCTTGTTGTTGTAAAGATGTTTACTCTTCCCTAAAATCTTGTTATCCGCGGAGAATCGCTTTGTTGGCGTAGATGAAAGCAAATCAGCTGCCGTAGAACCGCCGCACGTGTCAGCGCTGAGGTTTCATGCTGGAAATATTTAGGCCTCTGAAGGAGTCTGGTAAACCTTATGTTGCGAACTGGCAGCCAATTACTTCACTTCGACTTTTAGTTTACTCTGGAAGAAGATTCCTGCACATATCAACAGGAGAGCCCTAAACTCACAGGAACAGATCGCTTCGTGACAAATAATGAGAAAAAAAAAGAGGCTTCGGGCTGACAGCTAACAAATTCGTTTTCGTGAAGAGCAATCGAACGGACAACACCACTAAACACAGAGGGGAAGCTAAGGTGGGGCCATGTATGAGATGAATGCACGGAGAGAGAGCGATGCTAATGGGATGATCCACGATCAGCTGGTCACTGTTTGTGGCGGAGAACAGGTCGTGGGTCAGAATAACTGTTGTGTTGTTTATGATAAATACCTGCAGGAATATTCAGTCCAGAAAACCCTGAAGCCACCGCTGCTGCACAAAGAGCTGTGTTCACATGTTTATTCAGAGTTAAGAGAAGCTCAGCTGAGGACGCACAACCTGAGCTGACCTGCTGTGGTTGTGAAGGAGCTGAGATGAGTCCTCGCCACCGGTGGACTAGTGGTTTAAATTTAACGTTAACATTCGACACCGCAACTTTCTTGGGGCCCTTCACAGGAAATATTTTACTCCAATATCAGTTTTAGGTGAGTGAAAACACGTTTCTAAAAATAATGAGATCGTAAATGCAGAAGAATAAAAGTGAATGATATAAAACAAAAACACAATAACGTTCTCAAATACTGCAGGTAAACAGTGAGTGTGTGTGTGTGTGTTTGAACAAAGAGGGAGACGACGAGGAGAGAGTGTCAGCGAGTCTCAACATTCGGTTCAGAGTGAGGATGTAAACATGCAGTTTTTAATATGCATGCCTGAGAGGGTTCATCTCAGGAGCAGAATAAATAATAAACATCCCATTCATTCCTCTGACCTTCCACACATGGCCACACATATTTAACTGACTCACCACATGGGATGACAAGTGGCCCCTCGTTCCACGTGTCTCATTTCTGGATGAAATCCATTTATGATTCAATAGACCTGTATTTACACCAACAAATGTGATCGCGTCTGTCTGTGTTTTCTCCCCCCTCCCCCGTGTGAATCATTCTGTCCACAAACAGTCCAAGTCCAGGGGGTGGAAATGTAACTGAAGCTATTTGAAAAAAATTATAGAGCAGAGATCAGGAGGAGGAGGAGGAGGAGAAGAAAAGGACGGGAAATAAAAGAAAGAAAGAAAGAAAAAGTACCATCATGACCCATCTACAGAGGGGAGACCCCAGGAAGTGGCTTCTGTTTGTTACACACCAAACACTGACACACTTTTTAATGTTTCCAACATCAGCACATTTTAAAACTTCTTCCAACTCATTTTCAAAACTTGAAATCAGCAGGCGTTCAGACTGAAAATGGTTCTGCACTGAAACACATCGAGGGGGCTGGTGGACATCTGTCGCTTCAGGCTAAAAATACAGAACACACAAAACCAAAGAGTCCAGTTAGAGACACGAGAGTGAAAACAGGCTTGAGGTAAACGTTGTACATACAGTGTTTGCATGTATTTCAATGGGCCTGTGCTGCAGCTTGCCAGACGATGCGCCATGACTCAGCAAAGTGTCCTCACACCTGACGTCCAATCTGCTTAAGACACTGAACTGAGTGTAAATGAGTTAACGTGCAAATTATTGGCAGCTCATCGCTCTGCGGGGACGTCTCCACACAAATCGCTCATTCTGTTCCCCCAAATAAATACAGAATGACGTCAAGATAAAAGCTTTGTGACTGTGAGGCTTGCGGTTCGTATCCTCAGAAAACTCTTAGAAAACAAAATGAATAGAAGCACTGTTCACTGTCTCAGAAAGTCTGCCCTTGAGCAGGGCACCAAAGCCCCAAACAGGACAAGTGTAGTTTTCGTCCTGAACAGGCGGCACAGTGAGACGCAGTGTATGCTCACGCTGCTTCCCGTGGATAATTCTCTCTTTCCATGAATAATAAAAGAAACAGGATCCTTCAACTTTGAATCGAAATCCTGCCTCTGACTCGGCGCTCACTTCCCCTTTCAAATCCATCTGCCTTGTAAGCACCTCTGAGCCGCCGGCTGCTGCGTTTCCATCACTCAACACATTTAAAAAATAAATGGGTAAATATGAAATTAATAAGCTGTAAGATTGGAGTTCGCACCAGACGCTCTGCACGCACACACACACACACGTGTGCACCACGCTACCTCTGGGAGAATTGGTTCCACCATATTTGCATGGGGTAAAAAATAGCCAGGCATATATTATCCACCCACTGCAACTGATTTCTGATCCTGCAGCTCCCGTCCTCTCACTCTGTGATATTGCCTCATCTCATCGTGATTAGAGAGCTGTTTGTTTCTGCTAATAGTAATGGCTCAATTAGCAGCTGATGTGTTCGTACTGGTGCACGGCGTCTCGGACTTGGATTTAGTTTCTGTCAGATGAGAGAGAAGCTGAGCGAATGCTGCTGCGCCACGAGGGGGGGGAGGGGGGAGGAGGAATTCATTTCTGCAGAACTTTCATTACCTGTGATACAACAAGTGGATTGGAAGAGTCACAGAACAATTGTTTTTAATATTATGAGAACTACATTAACCGAATATAAAGATGGACGACATGATGATTTGTCAAAATTCAAGCCTCCTTCAATCCTCCTCCTTGGTAGCGGATAGGAAAATGAACGAAATTAAAAAGTCAGAATAGAAATCAAATCATTTTTTTCTCGAGGACGGTTCCTGTCATTTCAGGTGGTTGTCATCGCGCTGATGTCTGAGAGCTGGGCGCTGTAAAAACAGGTGGGAACATCATGATTGACAGCTGAGACTGACTGGTGATTGGTCAAACACGTGCGTCAGCGGGATCTCGGTGCCGCAGCTCAGGGCGATGATGATTGCTACTGTGCCGACCCTGGCTCCGAATCATATTATTAACATCATCATTACAGCAGCTTTTGTATCCAGGGTAGTTTGGCTTTGTTCCTGGGAAGCAGGAGGAAGTGGGAAAGCGTCGTCCATCTTTTTCGTCTGGGATTTTAAGAAGTTTAAAATGTTTTAGTGTCTTTCAGCTCGTTGTTGACTGAGCCACAACTTTATTGCTCACTCATGTACAGGTTAGAAGAGCACACTCGCACATGAACGCAGGGTAGGGGACGCTTTATAATTTTAATTCCCCACATTATCGCTCTGTAAAACCGTGATGTGTGTTTAGTTTTTTAACCTTTTACAAACGTGTGCACCTTCACGAAGTCTTAATAAATGGAATACGACATGAAAACACTGGCCTTTTGCCACTGAAAGGACCTCCCCACCATTCTCTCTCTATGAAGTAGTCATACCGTTATTCAGCGTCCAATTAAAACGGCCTTAGTCTCCTCAGGAGCTCTCCACTCCTGTGCGGACCACCTGCAGGACCCTCGCTCAGGCCCAGCGGTCTGCCTTGAGTCATTAGCCTTGATACAGGCTCAAAATGGAAATGCCAGTAACTCCTCTGTCCTCCCCGCTGCCGCCGCCTTTATATCCGCTTTCCACTCCCTCAGCTTCCATTCCTCTCACCCCTCTGCCACAGGAGGAGGAGGAGGAGGAAGCTTCTCGGCTTGGCTCCTCTGCACATTTACCCTTTTACTTTTTTTCCCCCGCTCCTCGCAGGGAAAGTGCCTTAAACCCTCTACCGCTTTCTTTCTGCCCCCTCCATCCCTCCATCCCTCCATCCCTCCATCCATTCCCCACATTGTGTTGAGAAGTGCAAAATCTTTGAGGGGCTGCTTCGGCTCTTAACCTCTTTCTCTGCCTCTACGTGTGAAACAGGAAGAGCTCCAATAGGTCAAAAACAACTTTTACTGTACGTATATATAATATTTGAATTTTTCATGTTCAACATATCAGCCACTTGTTCACTCTTGCTAATCATCACTTTACCCTTCGCTCACTCATTCATCAACACCTCCCTCCTAAGTAAACTCAAGAATTTCAGTTTTAAATAACGAGGTGTGTTTCGTGTCGTGTCAGGAATACAAAGGTGAATGAACTTTATTCTTAAGTTGAGTTTAGTGACATCCCTGCAGGCTGTGAACAGTATCGACCCCTCCATCTTCTCACCTCCCTATGTGAGAAGCAGTCTGGGCACATGCTGTGTGAACAGATCTGTGTCTCTCTCTCTCTGTCTGTCTGTCTCACTCTCTCTCCATCCATCCATCCATCCCTCCCTCCTCGTCTCTCTGAGGTCCAGGTTGGCGTCATTAGCAGTCGGGGCTCAGAGTGCAGCTCGGTGGAGCCCTGGGGCCAAAGCTTTGTGCCTTAATTACCCACCTAATGAGTCACTGGGAAAGTCACTGGGCCTGCTGGTGCCTCCCTCTCTCTCTCTCTCTTTATTGCTCTATCGCGCTCTCTCTCTCTCTCTTACACACACACACACACACACATGCACGGTATTCACTTCATTCCCCTTTGACTTAAATGCTTAATCACTCATTCACTCAGTGGCACACAGACAAGCTTTCACAAACACTTGCGCTTTTTGCATCCACCTAATGACTGCTGTTGTACTCGTTCGCTCCCTCACTCGCTTCCTCACCCGCTCGCTCTCTGATTTACACAAACATGTTTTTATTCAGTGGCTCAGTTGCTCGTTAGGTCCTTCAGACCACATCCACAACACTGAGCCAGCGAAGTCTTTTTCTCTTCCTCTACTCTCGCTTGGAAAATAACAAACCTTTGAACCAGTGCACATGCTCGACCAATCACGAGTGAGTCTCAGGTGTCAATCCTGACGTTTTGACCGCTCTTCGTTAGCATCAAATACCTAAAACCAAACCTAAACTTAAAATGTTGAGAAAAAACATACATGACCGATAAAAAAATTGGCTGATGTCCCTATCTGTCACTACACAACATGCCTGCACGCACCCCGCCCGTGCTC
The DNA here is from genome assembly GCF_024713975.1 of Paralichthys olivaceus. NCBI lineage: Eukaryota > Metazoa > Chordata > Actinopteri > Pleuronectiformes > Paralichthyidae > Paralichthys > Paralichthys olivaceus. The sequence continues at coordinate 2,493,558 of NC_091105.1, forward strand.
TCGCCGTGCACAGTCGTCAGTCGGGTAGACAAACACCCGAGCAGAGACACGAGTCAGCTTCCAGCAGTTTTCCGTCTGTGCACGCACCATTGACGAGAAGGCAGCTTTTTTTTTTTTTTTTTTTACCAACCCTAACTTTAACCTGTACTTTGATTATTTTAGTTAGGTCCATGTCCCATCTGTTGGCATGGAGGAGGCAGGGTTTATGACTTATACCGCAGCCAGCCACCAGGGGGCGACCCGAGATGATTTGACTTTACTTTTCCAAGCTGTCGTGTCGGCCATCTTTATGCACAGTTTTATTAAGAGACGATTCACAGTGCAGCTTCTGTCCTCGTGAACATATGGTTCTGTTGCTGTCACTCTGCTGACATCACAAAGCTTTTTAACTGACAACAACTGTTGTGTCAAGAAATGATTCAAGGTTAAAACAGTCTTCTGCTCCAGACTTGTTTTCCTGAAAATGAGAAGCACCATGTCCACAAACCAAATACTGTTCATTAATCTAACTTTAGATAATGTTACACATGGCACAGTTTCATGCACACACACACACACACACACACAGACACACACACTCTCTCGCTGTGCCTTCACACCTCCTGCGCTCTCCGTCCTCACATTTTCACAGTAACGCTCAGACTGATGGGATCGCACCTGCATGTAGAACAGTCTGCTCCTGTTCGCTTCGCAGATGCTGCGAGCGGACATGATGACACTTGCTATGCCATTAAACGCAGAACCCCCCCCCCCCTCAGGGGCCGAATCCCACCGTGGTGAAGTGCTTTATTAAAACCAGTTCAACCATGAATGTTCAACAGAAAAACCAACAGAACCAAATCATGTTATCAGGCTGGGATTGGTTTTCATAAATGGACACCAGCACTGATGAAATCAAAGCCAGAACAGACAGATCAGAGTGTTAAGGTCAATAATTTGTACAGATCATTGCTGCCGTCCTGTCTCTAAGGTTTCAGGAGGAAGATGCTGCCGACCATCTGCCCAGAGGCATAAATTCAAAAAAGCAAACTCCTGACTGGAGGAGCGAGGCAAACCTGAAGAGAGGAAGCGGAGGAGACATGCTTCGCTGCTCCTTCAACAACTCCCGTTAAGAAGCCCTTGAGCAAGGTGCTTAATGGCCGACTGCTTCCATGGTGCTGCTGACTGGCTCCAGGCTGTGGTGGCACTGGGCAGCTTCCAGAACTTTAATGTTGGTAACTGAGTGAGTATGAAGGGCGTTACTGAAAGAGACCACACAGCAGAGCTCTTTATACAAAGATAAGAACAAATAGCCTTGATGGCCGCCGGCTAAATGCTAATGCGATTACCTTTTTCTCTGTCTAGACAGAGCATTTAAATGCTGATTGGGAAAACTTGCAAATACACGTCCATCTCTCAATCTGTGTCCAGAGCTCGGACGGAAGCTTTTACCGAAGATGGGGAGAAGAGAAAGTCAAAGTCATCCACTGCTCCCCCTCGCTAAACGACTGGAACGCTGTATTTTGAAGGCGCGCGGCGAAATGAAAAGGCGCCAGATGTCTTGATGGGGGGAAAACTACCTGTAATTTGTTCAGCCAGTAAAAAGGTTTATATATAGAAAGAAAAATGGGTCTGTATCTTTTCCCTCTGTGCCATTCTCTCCCTCTCGATTTCTCGCAGGAACTAAGTATGCCTCTATCACCGGTCTCCAGGCTGACAGGATGCCCCCAGAGTGCGTTTTGTCCGCTCGACGCCACTTCCTCCACTGACAGCCCTCAGTTGCCTGGAGACGCCGCTTGAGAGACAAGCTGCGGTAAATGAGCAGGTTGTTGATCAAAGCCCATGACGGTTCCACCGCTGCGTTCTCAACTGACTCTCACTTCCTCTCGCTGACTGCAAGTTGCGGCCCTCGTTCCGTACAGTGCATCCTGACATTAGCCCCCTGTCAAAAATCACATTTGAGGCACTTTCCGCCGATTCGTGCCGACTTGATTGTGGGGGGATTTCTTCCATTAGCATTGCAAAAGAGGGTGAATTTGAATTTGAAAACACGGGGTTCTGCGATGATTAAGCTCTCAGACAGGCAGGGGATATTTTTGTGGCACCGTGGGTCTGCCATTAGATGCTTTGTGCAGTTGATTATGGTGCATAATTTGCTCTACGCGCCAGGACTGCAACCACAGCAAACAACCAGCGGTATTGGTTTCATCACCTCACAGGCCAAAAAATATGAGAATACTGTTGGGGGAGGACAAAACCACAAGTTAGTTCAAGATTGTTTTATGAATTCTACAGACTTTTAATGCTACAAGTGATTGTTATGCATCCAGATACTTTACCAAACTAGTAAAAGTGTCATAAACCACTGACCCAGACTAGAGAATCAAACATTTATCTAAAAGGTGCACAAATTCAAGATGCCAATGAAATTAGCAGCTGCATCACGGCCGTTCGCGGAGCGGCAGCCATCCTTGGTGCCGTTATGTTTTTATACCCTGGCAAAAATGGAAGACATGAGATGAATCCAACTCAATTCATCTGTGTCTCAGCAGGTAGAGTGCTGTTTTGTAGGGTTGGTGGTTCGATCCCTGACAACCCTAAATCGCTCCTGATGGTCAAACCAGTAGCTTGTGTTGGAGCTTACTATTCTTCTGTAAGTGTGTGTGTGTGAATGAGAGGGACATTATAAAGCACTCAGGATGGAAGCACATTTTTCCATTTCATATCGAACCTTAAAAGCTCTCATCGTGCAAGTGGGACGGCCCCTTTCTGTGATATGTTGTTATATTTTATAACACATCCATCCATCCATCTATTTTCTGATGCCTTTTCAGGGTTTGGGTCGTGGTGGCAGCAGGTTCCGTAAGAATCTCCAGATGTTCCTCTCCCCAAAAGAGTTCTCCAGCTCCTCCTGGGGGAACCTGAGGCGTCCTGCAGCCAGATGGGATATGTTATCTCTCCAGCTCCTCAACCTATCACCTCGTCTGAGCCCAGGGACTCCACAGAGGAAGCTATGTTTGGACACTTGAGTCTCAGTCCACCCAGAGCTCATGACCACAGGTGAGGGTCGGAACGTAGATCGACAGGAGAAACAAATCTTTGTAGAGATCAGCTCCCACTTCACCACAATGTCCACATTTTGTAACCAACACATAATCAACCAACAAGATGATGGATAATCCTGGCATAGTAAGTATATTACTTGAGTAAATTGAATTTTAACGATTGTATGGGTATAAAGCAATGAAAAATAAAAAGCCTGACCCACCATAACCCGACCGTGCCTCACCCTGACCCTCCCTCTTATCTTTAAAACTAAACCTAGATCGGGGAAACAGCTTCCGGCCTCGGTTGGAAAAGTAGATTATTTGTCTTTTAGCCTGAAATTAGCCCAAAGGCAGCCTACATCAGAAATACACACTCAGACTCAAAACCCTCCTACACCGTGTCTGAAGCCCCTGACATTCCTGCAGCTCACCCCGCGAAGACGTCCGCAGTGAGAGCGGAGCTTTCCCCGTCAATTACCGCACACAGTTCTGACTGGAGCAGAACCTGACGTGTCACCTCAGATACTCCGCTCGGCGCAGAAAGCTTGTCCAGAATACCTGCCTGCCTGGTTTGGTGACAGTGCGGAGCGCAGACGAGCGTGGGTGTGATCCGGAGTGTCAGAGGAAGCTTTGGGATGTCACCGTTTACCGCTGGATGTGTTGTGATATATATCCAAGGAAACTTTCCAAGGAATTTGTAGGCGTGGGAGCTCACTTGTCACATTCTCTTCCACCCTCTGACATCACAGTGTAACGACAGTAGTAGTGGGTATATCCTGTCCAGCCACGCTGCTTGATTAAGACAGTAAGAAGTGAAGAAAGGTATCTTTGGTATCGTGAAAGTTCATTTCATTTAAATGAAATAGAAGCGTGTGGTTATCTAGCTTTTATTTTTATTCCCATCAAATTGTCTGGGGCAGGAATGTCCGATGAGAAATCCATAAACTCTATAAAAAAAGACGTTCATCATTACAGCGCCCCCAAAAAAGGCAAGTCAACCTTGTGGCTGGCTGCTGAATACGTCATAAAACCCACCTACTCCATGTTAGCAACTGGGACATGGGTCAAAGTATAAAGTCCAAGTAACCTACATGTCAAAAAAAACATTTTCTGTTATATTAAGTAGATTCTATCACATTCATTGTGGCTTCATTTCTTGATAGTGGCAGAAAGTGGAGTTCTGCACTACATAATATGTTGGTAACAAATAATAGCATCAATTAAAAATAGAGCCTTGTTGTTATTAGTGCAGAATATGAACTGTTTTGAGGAAAGAGAGCAAAGTTTTTGATCAAGGAACCAACAGCTCAAAAGCTCCATAAGCCTCAGTATAACACAAAATATGTTTCTCTGTTAAAGACCTCATCAACCATTAGCCGGTCTGTTCCACACTTACAAGACGAGGCGTCTGACTAAAAATAACAACAAAGTGTGAAATGGTTCCAGGCTTGCAAATTGCTCTTGACTGTGAAACTGTACAAGGACTCTGGTGACCTGTTTGTTGCAGAGCACTGCAGTTTTAAATGTGGCATCTGGGCCTGTTCTGCCTGGAGTCTCCAAAACACAATCCCAAGAATAAACTCGGGATTATCTCATTTTATTCCTCTTCTGCCAGCGCTCTCAGAGCATATAGGGGTTTTCACGGTGTCTCCATTATCCAGTTCATACATGCACAGCTAATCCATGTATTTATTTATTTATTTTATCCTTTCCTGTTGTGCTCCTGTAGCATGTGGAGGAAAAAGAAAGTCATTTAAATTTGACAATGAAATTTCTCGGCTAGTTCGGACTTGTCACTAGTAAGTGAAACAAAAACACATTGTGGATACGAATGACATCAAATGTCCAATTCATCGAGTAGTTGAGATATTTGATTAACTCCAAACTACAGAGGTTTTGTAACCAACACATAATTAACCAACAAGATGATGTGTGATTATTAAACACTTTCAAGAAGCAGTTACTTTACATGTTAAACAGGACACTCCAGTCGTTCTGACGGCTGGTGGGCCGTGGAAACATTACAGATGAATATCCCTATTAGCGGGACCATGTAGAAACTACTGAGCAGATTTGCTAGAAATTTGGTTGAAGGACGAGACGCGGGCCAAGAACAAACATTAAATTCAGGCTTGGATCCAGACAAAGGGAGAGATCCAGGAATTTTACTGACTCCTTTTAATATTACGAGGCATTTTCACTGGTTTCCCAGGGAATAATTTAAATTTAAATGTGGTTTCATAAGGAAACTGTCGGTCCTTGGTGAAGTTATATATATTTCTTTTAAAACCAAAGTGGGGGACTGTTTAACCGCCATTCACCGTCCCTGGAGCCACACCACTGGAATAGTTCAAAGAAGTAATTAAAAAAAACCAAAAAAATAAACTATATATCACCTAATCCTAATCCAGAATTAGTGCTGGAGGAATACGGATGGATGGTTTTCCACAATTGAGAGTTTCCCTGGGCTGCTCTGGAGGGCCGTGGGGAACCGGAGACCGAGCGTATGCTAATAACGACGCTGGGCTGATCCATCACCGGGTCTCTTCAGAAGTAATTAAGTTAAATTATAGACGCCCCCCCCCCCCCCCCCCCCCCCCCCCCAACACCCACACCTTAATCTCCCTCCAGATGGGGACCCCGCTGAGCAACAGGTGCTCTCTCCCTCCACACAAACCTGCGTCCCACCACTGTCATTTACATCCAGGGAAACAATGGCGGACCCAGAGAGCCCGACAGCGCCGTGAAATACGAGACGCATGTGTAATTATGACAAGGTGATTGTACGTGAGCGATATCTCTTTCATAATTAACCACCCGCTGCGCCTCTGTGACACCTGCCTCTGTCTTTTTTTTTTTTGTCTCTGCCATTATAACAACACACTGACAAAGGGGATTCACGTGAACGGCTGCCTGAAATGTTCACGGGTTCAGACAGTTCAAGTCGTTATGAGCGTGTGAAAACAAAAGCAAAAAAATTGGTTTCAAACCAGCACATTTTCACTCATGATCATTTTTAAACATACTTCTGTCAGTGCTTCAAAGAGCTGACCAGTGTTCTTTAAAACCCGCAGCAGGTGACAGCGGTGTGTTTACATCACCTTGCATCAGAAACTCTGTCTAATCAGGGCGCTATCAGCATTCGTCGCAGAGGAACAGGCGATTATGCATCCGTGTTGCGGCTGGAGACAGTGAGGTCTTGATTGTCTCTCTCCCGTGACGGCAGATTCATCACGCCGACAAATCGCTCTCTGCATCTCACGTGGGGCGTAAGTGCAATCAAAGTGTAATGTGCACACAAAATTGACCCCAATCAGCAACCTATTTTTGAATGCCACATTTTGATAGAGCATGATGGGTTGGAAACACAAGCAGGTTTGAAGTGTCTCCATTCCTGCTTGACGACGAATTGTTAGTTTACGCTCGCGAGGATGAAATTAAAGGTCATCGAGGTCAGCTGAAGAAAGACTCTATGTAAAGATGCTGCTCTCATCAGCGGCGTCAACTCAGCTTCCTGCCACAAACATTTGCCCTGAGCCTCTCATCCCATTTGTCGAACGCAACCGCTGCGTTTTCTTTTTCACTTGTAGATGCTGCGAGTCTGGGAGGCCTCGCTGGAGGGCTGATTTCGGAGGAAGGACGGTCTAGCGAGGGGTGGTGCAGCCGAACGAGGCGCGCTGCCTCTGCCAATTCATTCTAATGAGCGGAAACTTCAAATGTGCTTTTGAAAAGCGCCCCGCTTCCAACTCCTAACGCGTCCACTGAGAAGAACTCAAACAACTTCAGAGGGTTCGGAAGCCTCAGTGGGAGCTGGTTAATGGAGGTGGGAATAGTTTTGGCAACAGGAGGAACACAAACACAACTGCCTGTAAAAGGACAGTTTGGATATCTCGACTTTTAAGGTCTCTGATCTGCGCCTGAGATCCAACACTCGTAGAAACAGATCACGCCGAGGTGTTGAAAATAAAAACACGAGAGTTTAGTTGAAGAGGAGAACTGTGCTGTTCAATAAGAGTTATTTATTCTCGGTGTTTGACATTTAGCAGATATGTCAGAGATGTAGAGACCAATGCCTGAATCCTGATGTGAGAAGACAAGTGTTTCATACAGAGGCTGAACAGAGGAGCTGCAGCTTTTCAAGTAATAACACAAATTACAATGACGAAGTTTTCACAGATGTCTACATCTTTATAACAATGGAGAGGCAGCTTTCGTTATACAGCTGACAAATCACACTTATTCACAGTGTTCACATTCTTTTTTCAAGAAAAAGTGTGGAAATGCTGATTGTGCACTTTGTAATGTCATTGTGCAAATGATTGCTTGTTTCCAGTTGAGCTGAATGATCACATGATATGATCTGACCTCCTGAGCTCCTGGAATCATTTCACAACCTCTGGGGAAGTGTGCATTTCCCTCAAGTTATAATCTCAAGACTAAAAAAAATTGAAAATGTCATTTTAGACGCTTTAATATCTAAAGGTTTGTCGACAAACTGACATCTGAGAACCAAAAAAAAAACTATGTCGCTGAAACAACATGCTGTGACTGCCCTACTTGGCAGGAAGTGAGGTCGGGGCTGAGGTCACTTCCTGCACATTCAGCTTGTGCGGCCTCACAGGCTTCGGTGTGCGAGTGGCGAACAATAGCTGCGATGGCGTGAAAGATCCTCTGTTTTTCTCCGCACACGTAAATACATTTGTTCCTCTCTGGAGGTGCCATCAGCGCCGGGCCAGAGGCAGACGGAGGTGTTTTGTTAAATTTAGATTGTTTGCTCCTCCGCTGTGGAGACCCTGATTGCATTTCAACACAATCAATACTGGCATATTGGATCTGAGTGAGAGGGCAATAAGAGCCAATAAAGCTTTGAGGGGGCGCTCAGGCGGATTGTCTGTCAGGCGGGCTGGAAAACAGCGGAGGCCCCCGATAGAAGAGGCAACAAGCAGACAGGCCGGAATCAAACGCAGCAGTGTACAAACACAAGATAAACCGACAAAGAGCCAGATACACAGATTTTTAAACTAAAAGCTAAAAGCTACATGTTTACATGCACACAACACACAACTTGCTGTCTTTTATTTTTCCATCTTTTACCCCCTTCATTTCCTCTCTCTTCAAAACACTACTCACCTCCTCATCTAATGACGCACGCAGGTTCTCCGCCCACACGCAGAATGCACATCTCAAAAATAAAACCCACACAGCCTCAGGAGGGGTTGTGTTGCCAGAGCATGACGTTTACAAAGAAGAGTCATCGTAGAATTAAGATTCAACTGAACTTTTAAAACGTGTGAGGCGCTGAGCTTCTCTTCCTCTCTGCTCTTCGCGTCACCCGGCCTTCTGACCTCTCATCTCACACAGCAGGAGCTGCAATCCAGCTGAGAAAGGTGAAACACTCTCATCGTGCAGGCCTGAGCAGCCTGAATCAAATCATGAGGGGAATATTTTTCTGAGCGAGGGGGAATTGCATTTGCTGCAACACCACACACACACACACACACACACACTGGAGACCGAGTTCAGTTAACTGCAATAACAAAGCCTTCAGACACAGGAAATAGTCTGCACAGAATACGAAGCATTACAAGGAGAGCTAATCTTAAACATACTGCTGAGCGAGAGGCGGGTGGCGGAGGGCGGGGGGGGGGGAGTAGCGAGAAGGAGGAAGGAACCGAGCAGAAATCTGCGTTTCCTGTTGCTGAAAACTTTTGTCAGCAGACGCGGCCGTTTGAAGCCGAGCGAATGGAACCTGCTGAGCTCCGGCGCTGTCACACGCCTAAACTGCTGCTCTGACATCTTCGTCTCGGCAAACGATGGCTTGGCATTTTGCTGCCTGAGTGGCTCCAAACAATACAAGTAGCACCCACTTAGTATGCCACTAACTGTGGATGGAGGCAAAAACAAGAGGCAGTGACACAAGTCTGAACTCGTACTGTCAGCTCGGACGGCGGCTGATGCATATTTCATGCACTTCTCTGGAAGGTTCCACAAAATGTGGCGGCAATCGCACCGAACACTGTCATCGGGAGAACCCGCCGCGCAGCGACAGGCCTGTTCTGAGGCAGGTCCGGGGAATATTAATTCTGCATTGTCCAATGCTTGATCACCGCTTGGCCGTTCTGATCTCTCAGAGCATCAGAAACACTCAACCCGCTGTGGGCCTGCATCCCATCGACAATCGTGTTTTGATTTGAGCGCCGCAGCCACACCCTGGGCAGCGGGGATATAATGGAAATATAATGTAAAAACCAGATGACCGTGAATTCAGTCTTCAATGTCATTCTCCCCTTCAATAACCGCGATTCATTTCCACCGCGGGAGCCCGGGGGGGATAAATCCAGGCTCCCCCGCCATTCGAGGACTAATCTCCCCTCAGAAAGCCACTCCGGCGCGTGGCGTTCCCGCTGACCTCTCCTGCAGCTCAGTCTTATATCTGAGGGGGGCGGGGCGGGAGGGGGGGCGCTGCTCCGTCGTGTCACTCACCTGCTGCCACCACTACAGCTCATATTAACAAGGGGACTTGGGGCTCTGGGGGTTTTGCATATAAATGATGTGTCTCGTTCCCTAGATGATATCAAGCGGTGTCTGGCCCTGTGTGCACGTGCATGTGTGTGTGTGTGCACGTCGCATGTCTGCTCACCGGCTTTGATGTCAAGGGCGACAACTTTATATTTCCCGCATTTCCAACATGCCTGCAGAGAAGATGCAATGCGTCCGACATGTTTTTCAATTTTTTCATTCCTTTTTTTTTTTTTTGCCATTTCACAATTACATTTTGGGAAATACGATTCGTGCCACACATCCCTGAGTCCCTTGTGCTCTGTGTTTACAATTTTCCACACCATCTACCACGGCAACAGTGAGGCGCTTTCTCAGTTCCCCCCCTTTGGGTCATGATCTCAATATCAAACAGACTCGCTGGTTTTTTTGTTTTTGTGCAGCGCTGTCAGGGCTGGATGAATAGCAGCAGAGTGACCACGAAGCGGAGTGCACGCTCCAAAACGATCCGGCAACATGAGGCAAGCGCTCACTGGTCGGCTAATGCTGATATTTAGTGCACAAGGAGGTTTAGTGCAGCTCTGCTCTTCCTTTCGTCACTCTCTCTGCAGTAAAAGGTGTTATTTCTGTACAGTCGGTGCCTGCCTGGTAGCCTGCGGGGCCATCGAGGTGGCAGTTGGGAAGAGCTATGATCTTACACAGTAGTAGGCAATTATTACAAACATTATTCACAGTGCAGTCGTCAGAGCAAAGAGAAACCAACAACATGAGGGCACAGTTCCCGAGAAGAGAGAGATGAAGGGGACTTAATTTTGTCCCAGACATGCTGGTTGCTGCTGCTTCTCCTCTCGTCATTATTTTATGAAAAAAGACAGAAGAATCAGGAAGAAATGGGCGACAGAATTAGAATCAAGCGAAAAAAAAAGAACAATCTCATTTGAATATGACAACGTTGTTGTTCTTGTTGCTGTTCACTGGTTTATTCCATCAATATGTTCCGTTGCTGTGGGATGTGACACAGCAAAGTCATTTATAAATGTTAGCAACTTCCCCTATAGCCTTAAGGAATATAACACAAACGTTTCAGTTGCAAAAGATACATAATCAAAGTAAAGTTAAGATTATTTCAGTTGCATCTGAATTTGAATTGTATTTTATAATCTTTTTAGGATGAAGCCGAATGTTTGGGTGGATAATAAACATTGAAGTGACACTGTGATGAATAGCGGTCACAGATGGTATTTACAGAATAATAGTCACTTTATTTTTCTGGGAATCACAATTACGCGACCTGACACGTAGAGACCACACACACATACTTCAGATGCTGCTAATACAAGAAGCTAAAACATAAAGTAACAGTGACACAAACAGAGAAGGGCCACGTCCTCAGAGTTAGAGACCACATCCCTCTGAAACTCACCAACAACAGTCACTAAGTGAAGCTGCAGTAAGAAGAAGATTGTTTTAGTTTTGTCTTTCAAAACTTTTCAAGTCTTATGAGAAGAGTTGCAGTGAAATGTTTTGACGCTGGGTTCCCTTTGGTTTGTCTGTTGAGGTCGAACATGAAGACTCCTGCTAATGGCTTCATGCTGTTCCACTGATTGACAGGTGCCAGTAAAAGGCACCGAAGAAGACGATGGATGTTTTTTTATTTTTTCAAACGTCAGCTTTGCTAATGTTGAATGAGGAAGGAAATATATTCAACATACTGTATATGCATCACTATACTGGATACTACAGTACAGTGTGTTCTAGTGAGGAAGAGTATGTATGAAGAGTAAACGGTATATCTTCTGTTTTCTGCACTACCCATTTATAATCTCTACTGAATATTGAGCCGGCGTCTTGATTAAAACACAATCTTTACCTCACACTCACCGACCTGCTACGAGGTAATTACACCTGTGAGCGAGACGCCGACCCTTCAACCTGAAAATCTGCTGATGCAGTGGAACCATTCGGCCACTGGCGCTGCACTTACACACTGGTTTCCCACAGTCAGTGAGCTCTTATAGGGAGAACAGGCACAGACACGCACACAGACACACACACACACACACACACTTTAAAGATGAACAACACAGAATCACACACGGAGGAGTACTGACAGTGACAGAGAGACAGAGCAAGAGAAAACTGATTACAGTAAGTACCCACCCCCAGCATTACACAACTTGAAGATAATAATGTGGCCGCAAGCCAAACACACACACACACACACACTGACATAGAGTTCAACAATAGGGAGGGACCTGTCCAACCCCCATACGTGCATCACCAGCCCCCCCCATAGCCCACCCGACCCCACCCTCATGTCAGGTCCCATACGAGGGAGGATGGAAAAGCCCGCCCGGCCCGCAGACACCCACGTTCCCCCGGCTCCTTCATCCATCCAGTCCAGTCAGCCTGACAGACTAATGGAGACTAATCAACTGTCAGCCTGAACACGCCGCGCACTACATCTCCTGGATTCCCGTACCACCCCCCCCCCCCCATCATTACAGCTATAACTGTCGAAGAGCTGAAGTAACAGAGCGATGGCTAAATATAGCGCCGCGACTCCTCCCCGGCCTCCAGCACACAAACATATTCCCAGTGTACATTAATTTCCCATTTGCTCACCTTCACCTTAACGACCTCCGTTATATACATTTAACCTTCATCCAGATCTTAAAGTAACTCTGAAGCCTCAGCGCTGAAAACCGGGGTCATTTAAGCAGACATCTTGAAAAGTCTAGATGTTGGCAGATGACGTGGCGCTTTACTTTGTAAATCAATATATCTGATGGCTTTTCCCGGAGCTCAGTGAGAGTTTACAGGCAGTGAGCGCAATAATTCTGATTATTGTGAACGTCTTTTAAAAATCTCGATCAGATTATAATAGTCCAATAACGGAATTTATTATTTTTTACATTTATTTTAGTCTGCTTTCTTTGCGACACACTATCATCAGCTCATCGGTGGATAACATGCAAACAGTTACTGTTATTTGGAGCGACATTATCGCTCATCTGGATGAGTCCATGTCAGATAGTTGTCTTTTAACCCCCGATCTGACTCGATCGACTGTGTCCTTGTTCACTGTGTCGGATATTGAGCAGGTGAGCCGAGAGGTTTAAGTGTTTTATGAGCGGATTCCTCGTGGGTTCATTACCGCTGGTGACTTCTCTCACTTTGACAAATGGCCTCTAGAATTAGATTATTGTGATGAATCTCATTTTATCGAAACTAACCAAGTTTAATTCTGCCCTGTCCTTAATTAACTTGAGCTGTCCTTGTCCTGGTGGGACCTGATTTAACACAACCTGATCTAATATGTGAATCTCCACTTTACCCACGGTGAAAATATATAAGTTCAAAACTATCTGTTACACAGAAAAACACAAACAAGCAGGCAAACTCACACACACACACACACACACAAAGAAGCCCCAGAGCCGTTAGCTGAGGTCTCGGCATCTCAGGAAACTACGCCCACCTTCCATCTCGTAAACACCTCCGACTGAGGAGAGGAAGGAGAGGAGGGGCTTCTACCGGCCTTTTCTCTGTGTGTGTGTGTGTGTGTGTGTGTGTGTACATTGGTGGAGGGACGCTATCTTTGCAAGGAAACTGATTCATTTCCATATTGCCATGCACAGCACAGGGAGCCGCAGATTGTGTTTGGCTGTCAGTAACATCTTCATGGTGAACTTGTTTACCGTTCGGAGCACAGAGACTCTCACGTCGGCGTCTCGCCTGCAGAAACACACTGAACCGAGCGGAGGCGCGTTTTACTGCGAGGACCAGAACCGCGACACCGAACAAAACTGTCTCTCCACCCGGCAGGCCACCCTTTACTTTGTTTGCATCCTCTGCTAGCAGAGTCGGTTCCATACATAATTGATGGCCACCAGCAGGATATTTGGCTTGGAGAGGGCTGAAAAATTCTACATCATTAGCACAATGTGAAAGTATTACTGACTAATTGTCAGAGACGAAATTACAGTGACTGCTGCCATACAGGGAACAGGCGCTAATTAACACTCCATCATTACAAGAAAATCCTGATGAAAATTACAGTGAGTGCTATTATTCAGTAAACATGAGTGATGGATTTTTCTGCATGAATGTTTCCCTGCTCAGGATATGCAGGTATAATGGCGTTTTCAGTGGGGCAGCAGACAGAGTAATCACACCGGAGGCAACATTATTCTGTGAAATACGACATGTAGCATACAGGAGATTGCAGTGCCGCTCAGGCTGTTTCAAAAGTTATGATTCACATTGCTGCCTTATCATGATGCAGCAAAACGGCAAATGCCTTGAGGTATTCATATAATTTAAACTGTGCATGTGGAAGGGGCAATGATTTAGATTTTAACAACCCCACAGCACAAAATGACTGTAATATATCTGCAGAAGGCGGCTGTGGGGATTATTGATCAATAGCAACAATCGCTAGGCGGACATCTCTGGCTCGGGGATTGCGGCGAAAATTTATGGATGGAGACAAGCCCTGTGTTTGTTCTCGCAGGCGGCACATTAAAAAAACAACGAAAGTCACAGATCTTTCGGTGCAGCTCTCACACAGATCGGCGGAGATCTTACCATCTTTGCCGATGAGAAAGTCCAGGTATCGGTAGGTGTAGGCCACGCCCACCTTGGTCTCCACCTGCGGCCTCTTCAGGGTGGAGTAAATCTTCCCCGGACTGTTCTCTTCCGACGTCGGCTTCATCTTACGCAGCCCGCAGCCCATGGCTCCGCGGGTTGTTAGTCACTCTGAGCACAGACCCTGGGACAAAGACAGAGTCTCATGGTCACTTGTGTGTCTCGGTGAGTAAGATGCAAGTCTTGCAACTTTCAGCTCTTTGCATTTTTGCTGACAATTTTAAAATGTCGCTCTACAGTGAAATTTACAGTTTAAAAAAAAAAAATCATGTATCTAGGTGGAAGTATTCATTCTCAAGAAAGGCCACATTATTATGAATAATAATAACCTATTAATGAATAATAGTGGTTTTAATTAACTCATCATATAATGTCACAATTCACCTGACATGTTTTTTTCAAGATTAAGTATCACAAGTACAAACACCTCGAAAACTCTACATTAGTACTACTTCATGTACTTTATACTTCCCCCAATGGGTTTTACTGATGGAGTATCGTGTTACCTCTGTGTGACATGTGTACACACATGTGAAAGCAAACACTCAGATAACCATGATTCCTCTGGGATTTCAGAATCAGATCACACTCGATAAGTGTCTGTAAATAAATAAGTCAACACGACTAAATGAGCTTGATTTTCCACGGGTTCCCTCTCCCTCATTCTAAGAGAGACCAAATTAATGGAGACAGCCGTAGAGGAGGCGGAGGCTGGAGTGAGCGGGCGCTATGGACGCCCGCTCACCCCAAATGGCTTGTGACAGCGACGCTGCCTGTCTGTGGCTGCATCTGGAAGCAGGTGACATCCTATTGTGTCCCAGTGATTAAAGTCATGGACGGATGGACAGACAGTTGGATGGACAGACAGTTGGATGGATAGATTAATGGCAGCGGAGGTGTCCTCCCCCTCCCCCTCCAGTATAATAATATAATAGAGAGGAGCCCTCTCCATTATACTCCCTTCTAATTACAGAACATGGCGGGGCCTTGGCCGGATAGAACGGATTTGAGCCAGCTGTCGCTTCAGAGACGACAGGACAGGAAGTGAGGAGGGGCGGGTGGCCGGGATGGAGGAAGGAGCGGAGGAAACGAGCAGTCGGGCTCCAACGTTAATGAGGTGAACGGCAAGAATGGAAAAGGTGAGAATCAATCAAGGGAGAAAGAGGAAATGGGGACGGCCGGGGTTGGAGATTGTTCCTCGGAAAAAAGGGGGGTGGGGGGGGGACGGTGGGTAATGCATGGCAAGTAGAGTCTGGAGAGAAAAGGAGCGTGCAATTAGAGTCCTTTGAATAGAACAGGGGTGATCAACATGACGAGGAGGGAGAAGGGAGAGGGAGATGAAACAGGAGATTCATTACGGTTGTCATGAAAGCCAGAATTTCCAGGGGCACTAACGTGAATGCCTTTGTTTGGCTCGTGGTTATCAACATGCAGCACAATCATATCTCTACAAGCTTCATTACAGCCCAGTGAAATGAACTGCAGGCAGCTGGACACTGCACGTCCCGCCTGCTGCAAGACAGACGTGTTTAACGCTTCCACACGGTTTGTGTTCAGTGAAGGTGAGCCGCAGTCTTGTCTTTGCTTCTCTGCACGTGCAAAGCAGGACTGATGTCTTGCTTTGGTTTTCAAGAATAAAGAAAAACCTTACAGCAGATTCTGCAGAACCCGGCATAGTCAAAGTCCCTAAAAGCGCTTCAGTCCCCCCCCTTAAATTGTCACTCAGGACTGCGGTTCCCCCGAGCAGCCTCAAAAATGGCTCCGACATCAAAAGCTCGAATTTTTCCAAGTCTTGGATTTTCCACTGTTGCCTACAGTTACTTGTAAATAGCTTTTATCATTTCTCAGCCAACCCTGCAGAGAGAAGGAACAACAAGAGGGAACGCGAGGCTCTGTCATGTAGTCTGCAAGAGACTGAGAAGACGCACTGGGAACAATGGGACTGGGGGGGGGGGACTGGGGGGGGGGGGGGGGGGGGGGGGGGGGGGGGGGGGTTCGAGGGAAGGGTGTGGAAGGAAAACAAAGTGGAGGGGCTTGTATTTGCATAGCTCCTGGAGACCTGGGAGGAGGCGATGGGAGGCGGAGGCACACAGAAGTATTTTTAGAGCCGAACTGACAGAAAGTGAGATGTTTGTGATTTTTTTTGAGTCGCTGCTTCTTGCCTCAACCTCCGTCCTCTGAGGCGCGAGGCTCCGGGCAGCCCACACACGCCCCGCCTCGCCTCATCTGGAGTTCTGTCTGTGATTGACAAGTTGGGAGTCGGGGAGGCTTGACGGCGTAGACAGACTCTGAGCAGCTACAGGAAAAAAAACAGGAAGAGGTCCATTGATTTCCCTTTTGCTGAATTAGCAACGATCCTCTTGCCATTCTATTCTATCTTTTGTCTCTCGCTAATGGAATTTGAGGTTTTATTCGATAAGAGGTTTTATTCGATAAGATTTCCTCCTCATAAGCTGGAATTGATGTTCGGATGCTTTGTTGGAGCTCGTGTGCACTTAGCTTCGGCCCTTGTTCCCAAAACATCCCACGGCACTTTGTATTGTGCTGATTGTGAGAGACGACGTTAGAGAGGTTCTTGTCTTTCACGCCCGTCACTCAACAGCAGTTTGTCAGTCCGGGGTTTTCTGTGCTCACATTGATCGCTCAAGTCATTGCCTGTTGCTTCTCCAGGGACTAAGCACATTAATGAAGCTCTAACAATAGATTTTTTCGGGGTCACTCTGGACAGAAGAACTCTACTGCAAAGCTAAGATACACAAAGTCCTGACAAGTACAAGGGTATTCAGATGTAGCGTCTAAAACTAAATGGAAAACACCACTTATGTACCTTTTGTCAAGGGATGTGGGAGGCTGCCCTTCCGTTGCTCCTGCAGAACAAAGCAGCTAAAATGACCAATTAGTAGTAGGACTAAATTACTTAACAGACTTAACTACGCAAACTAAGCTAAGTTGATTTCCCCTCCAAAAACTTGCCGTGTTTGGAGGCAACTAAACTTTCAAAGTTTCACAAATGGCTTCAGGCGATATGTCTGAATGACGGGAGGATCAAAGCTCATTTGAGAGAGGATCAAAACAAGTTTGCCTGAGAATCCAAAAAACTGTGAAATCGTCTTTACAGCTCAAACTAGGTGCATTTAACAACCACATGAATAATCACATGATTTTCACATGCTGGGGGGACACATGCTGCAACATATGGAGCACATGTGGAAATCCTGGTAGCACATGTGGCACCGTGTAGTTCACATGAAATCACGTGGGTTTCACATATTATCACATATGTTTCATGTTGGTATTTAAAGGGGCTTCACACATTTTTAACACCAAACTGTTCCCCTGTTTTGCACATGCTAAACATGCTAAACATGCTAATCATGTGGTTTTTCTGTAAGGGGGGGGGGGGTAATAAACAGTCACATGACCTTTGGTGAGCTCACAATGACACCATCGCTTTCGGTTTTGAGAACGCTTGACGTGCATCTCCATTGGAAGAAATGGTTTGTACACACAACACGTGCTACATCTTATGAAGCTATCACGGCTGTTGTGTTAGCAAACAGTTGTTGAGCATTATTAATAAATTAAAGCCGTTTTTCTGGCATATTAAATAATTCATGTCCGATATTTACTTTCCTTTACTTCTGTTCTCATGACATCAACAACTCGAGATGTCTCCCAACATGACTCACTCACTCGATCAGCAAGTAGCATCCAGTGACTCCAACAGAGCTATTTGTCACCAAACTCTATGCTATGAGAGGGTTGAGGCTGTTTCGGTCTGAGAAAAAACCTCATTATCCACCAACGTCAAAATGTTTGAAACCAAAACACTGAGCTCAATGAGACTAAAAAAGCCTTGAACTGCAGACTCGGGTGATAAATCCGTGTGGGCCTGCGTGCTTCACATTATATCACAGAGAAATAATGACGAGTACAGCTTTAAATGCTGCTGTATTTGTAATTAGAAATTAGGACGTTCCGCTCAGGCCTTTCTTCAGTCACACATTGTGCATCCGCCAGTAGAGGATCATACAAAACCCAGATTGCGCCTGGAGACATCACAGCATTGAAAGCAAGCAGCGACCGGGATGCACGGTTTTCCTTAATGCAGTCTGACGGAGATCTTCACCATATTACAAGACCATGTTACAGGGCTTTGATAGCAGCGCTGCTGAGATCAAACCCAGCAGCATGGGAAGCTTCAGAGTAGATTAATGGAGGAAGACATTAATTAGGACACTGTGTTCTTGTGTTCTTCTCCGTGTAGTCTCCCTTTTAAGCCTGCTCTCTTCCTCTCTCAGGCTTTATCTCCTGCGCCCTCTTCGCCTTCTTCCCCCGACTTTTGATCTTTTTAATCTGACAAGTAAAGTGAAGCACTGGTGCTGCATTTAGTGGCGAGGACTGCAGGTCCTGCATCATCCATACTTTAATGCGAGGAGTAGAGTCGAGGGCTGGCCGAGGCAAAGTGGTTGGAGAGACGAGAGAACAACAACAACAACAACAGTGGCTCCTCCTGTGTTCATGTTGTCTTGAGAGCAATATACTTAATTGTTTCAGAGCAAGAGGGGTTCTGGTTTGAATCCTGGTTGGACTGGGATGTTTCTGTGCAGAGTTTGCGTGTCCTCCCCCCGGACAGGTTGGGGAGAGGTTTGATTGGAAACTCTAAAGTGACTCACACGACCACTCACGTACACTACAAACAGGAAGCATTCGGTTGACTACAGACTAGAGGCGGCAGTGAGGAAAAACCAGAGCAGGGATTTCTTGTCTTGGACGATGAAGTGGAACTGTTACTAACACAGGAAGAGGCCGAGGGATGCTACACTGGTAGCTGAAGCTAATGCTGGTTGTCATGTGATGGGAGCCTGACGAATCAGCAATGAGGGAGCGACTGAAAAGAAAGTGTTGTGAGTATCTTAGTCATCATTTCCAAACATCTCAGTTTCTGCAGATTCCAGAGTTAAATTCAGCTCCGGAGTTTTCTGACTGAACCAGGGACACATGTCTTTCAAACTCCCCCCCCCCCCCCCCCCCCCCCAAATGATAAATAGTGGATTCATTTAATTTCTTTTATTGTTTTACTTATTGTTTTTATCTTCTACATATGTTAATTTGTCATTGTCTTATTCTTTTGTCCGTGCTTTCATGTCCAATGATTGTAAAGCACTTGGGCTCCACTCCTGTTGCTTTTAAAGTTCTATAAATGAATAATATAAAATAAGCAACTATCGTCATTGGTTTTTGTTTGTATTTCTATGAGATGATCTCAAACCACAATGATTCTTTCACGTCTGTAATTTGGTTCCTTTGTCCCCAACTGAGGAAAAACAAATGTGGTAGTTTGCTCTTTCTTTCCACTGAAATGAAGCGCGTTTGTTTGACATTAACAAACTAACAGCTGTGACCATGAGGTCACTACACGGACACGGACACTGAACTAACAATGAGGCTGTAACACGAGGCTGCAACTGGACCTCATTCATCACATTGTGCAGAAATGAGAAAACAACTTCTTCTCGATGCACATTTATTCATGAGGATAGCTCCTGTGTGGTTTCACTCACTATTTGGGAAACTGCTAAAATAGGGAAGTAGGACACACGCTCAGCTCACTCCTGGTTTGAATCATTTTTACTTTTTGATGTGTGAGGGAAAATCCCCACACATGTGCTGACACTCAGAGTTGTGTTACCAAATTACCTATAGCATGAAAATAGGCTAAAAAAAAAAACTGCTTAAGCCTGCAGATCAAGAACAATTCAGCTGCATCGATTCAACCATTGCTCAGCATGTGAAATAATCATCAAGTCAAATGAAATGAATCACACGTGAAACCAGAGCACGCCCTCCGTCACACACAGACACCTTTTACCACATCTGAATGAAAACCCGCCAGCGCGTGAGGGAATCGTAAATAGGTTCAGCGTGAAACTGCTGTTTGCCTAAGTGTTATCCGACCTTGACCACGGAGCGGTTTTCCCTGAGACAGACTCAAACAAACAACCTCTACTTTAACGCAGAGGTCACAGGACACACGACCGATGTGTCCAATATACGACAGCCTCAAATAGTCCCATCGTCCTTCGCTTACTCGCCGAGCCTCTGGTGCTGCAGGTGACTGTGTCAGTAAGTGCCTGACAATGTTAACACACTTCAGCTGGAAATCCCCCACTACTCCCTCCCTTCCTTCCTTCCTTCCTTCCTTCCTTCCCTATCACCTTGAATCCTCAGGTCAGTCGGACAACAAAGACGAGGGAAAGAAGAGCGACACATGGACAGGATGTCCATGGTTTGTTTGTCAGAATGATTTTGCAATAACTATTTGACGGATTTTCACAAAGCTGATCGATCAGGAGTTCATTAATTAACTTTTTTAATTGTTTGATGTGTTTTATTAAGATATTTTCACAGATTGCCGAGAGAATCATTCATTCATGGGTCTTAATGAACATAATCAGGCCTATTTAGAGGAATCATATCTTTGAGTGTGTGTGATTTTGTGCAGCTTGAATGAATTTAAGGGGAATGTTGGACCTTGGTGGAAATATTCACTCTGCTAAGACATAGTTTCCACCACAAGGGATTTTATGTTTTTGTCTTGATTTGTTTGTCTGTTATTTAGCAGGATTACGCAGAAATGACTGGACGGATTTCCACAAAACTTATGGGAAGGATTCCAATATCTTCTCCATATCTTTAACACGGTGAAATGTGATGTTTCACAACACTTTACTTTATTTCTTAAAGAACAATTCATGGATCACTATGAAAAAAAATCCAGTTCATTTAAAAAGTTCCCTTCTAGTACAAACTGTTAATAAAGATATCATCTATTGAAAATCTTTTTCTCAACCGGGCCTACACATCATGACACCAGACACACAAAGCTCAATCAGCTGGATCTGCAGCAAACATGAGCTACTCTGGGAATCAATTGGTGAAAGAAACATGATTCTCAGACCACAACAAGCACAAAAACAGAGGAGAAGTGGTTTGTGCTGCACGAGGGCTGTGACGCTTTTATATTTATTTCCTCCACGGAACTGGGTCACAGTTGGAATTCATTTGAACTGTTGTGAAACTGAGCTATGTCCTCCGCAGCAGCACCAACTACAAACTTTGTAGAGCCTCCATTTAAGCGTGTGAGGGGTTGAAACTTTTGTTCTACAGTGTGTGATAACAGCAACAATGTCCCGCACTGATCTGAGCTCAGCCTGTTGCCCACTGATTGTGGCAAATCGAGACTCAAAAGCAGAACAATGCCACCGTTGTTTTTTTCCCCGACTTCTGCTTAATACAAAGATTGAATTTTCCATCTTTCTTCCTTTGATGCTCAACAATTTAATGTTATATCAATTACACTGGCGACATGAACAGGCAATTGTTTTTAGGGGCTTAAGCTGAAAGGGACGTTCTGTCAGGAATGAGGAGTCTAAGTGAAGCCGGACATTTTTGGATTCTGTTCCCATAAACCCTAAAGCGCTGTGGTTAAAAGGTCACGGCTCGACAGATGAAGCGAGTCCACTGGCGAGTCGAGAGGTCGTGGTTAGTTCAAACATGTTTGTAATAACAGCAGGACAGGGAGGACTAAACAGTAGACGCTCTGAGACAGCAGAGATTACAGCTAAGACACTGGGAAACATACTGAAGAGGAGACATTTGGTGGGTTTTCAGGATACGGACAAAACCAAGGACTCGTGCTGCTGTGCTGGGGTTTTTTCTGGGCTCACAAAGTAATTGTCGTTTACCTTTAACAAACATTAATCGATCATTCAGGAGCGGATGCTGATAAGTTTAATAGACTTTCATGCAGAAGAACATAATTAAAATTAGAAGGCCGCTCAGAGGGCACGGTCCTCCACCAAAGGCTAAGTGAGTGAAACAGAAGGCATGACATTCACTCACTTCTCTATTTGTGGACATTTTAGAAAAAATAGTCAAAGGTTAATAGAAAACAAACACTGTACTGTGAACCCATACTACATAACACAAATATTTCTACACTGACAAAGCTCACGACACGCGACACACTCCCGACAAGGAGGTGAAGGTGGAATACTTAGTCTTATATTTGTAACGTAAAAAGGATGATGCATTATGGTGGGTCAAAAAAAATGGAAGATGAGAGGAGGTGTAGAGAGAATGGACGTGTAAATAATAGTGTCTGTCTGACATTCTCCACCGTTTCAAGGCCCTGGGTGGCTCCACCGCTCAGGACGACCTCGGCCTCACTCGTCTCCATACAGTCTCAAGGTCTGCGTACAGTCCAACCACACACACACACACACACACACACAAACACACACACACACACACACACAAACACACAGACACACACAGAAAGCAGGAGCGATTGCCATGGGAACCAACCCCTCTATGACTATTCCCTTCTCAGGAGAATAATAGGCACCAATCTCTCTTTCATTGTCAGTTTTCCTCTTTCTCCCTCTTCTATAAGCTCCCACCCCCCCTTCATCTTCCTCCCTTCCTGTCCTCCTCCTCTTCCTCCTCCTCCTCCTCCTCCATGAGCACGAGCAAACCTCTCTCCTCTGCATGTCTTTGACAGTCATGAGTTTGATTTGTTATGCATAATCTATCCATGCTGGGATTTGTTCAGTTCTCAAAAGTGAAACGCGAAACATTATCTCAGCCCGACCTGCGCGAACAGTGTGTTGGTTGTTTTTCAAGCTGCAGCCACAGAAACACGGTTAAAGGGGGGTTGTTTGTCACGTTAGGATCGGAGGAGAGAAAAATACTCGGTTAAAAAAAAAAAGGAAAGTTCTTTGGATGGCCCCCTCGAAAAACGTGGAGGGGTTTGAGGAGATTTCCCAAGAGTGACTCGCTGCTTTCTGTGAACTTGCTCCAGGCAGGTCATTTTTTATTAAAGCCCGCCCAAGCCAAGTTCTCGGGTTTTCAGAAACCCTATCGACACGTCCGTGTTGAACATTACCTGATCAATACCGCTGCAATTTTTCTGACCACCCATTACAACAGGAGTCAATTTGCCTTATAGAAATATCAAGAGGGATGTTTTTTTTTTCTTTTTCTTTGCTTCGAGGCAAAGCCACGGAACAACCGGGCGAATATTGGCTCCTGTGGTTTCTGTCTCATCCGGAAGATTCATCCTGACATGACGGTTTCAGGTCTAGGGCAAAGCAAATGGCTTGAAACTGAGCACCATCAGTGTCAGCGCGCAGAGGGAGAGAGGGAAACTAATCTCTGCTGAAGATCCTGAAACAAAAGCTTTTCTAAAATTTGTGCGTCAGAGGCTGCAAAGCTCACACCTTATCATTCAGCCGTGTTTGCTGCTCAAAGTTTACATACTGTGGAATTCTAGGTGACTGTATCGTCATTATCTCCTAGAAGTCACCTTGCAGCATCATGTTTAGGAACCTAATCCTTCAAATACATATATAAATATAGATGTGTACGTCCCAGATCTGGAGCTTTTGCGAGTTTCTCTCTTGCATCAAATCACGAAAATGAGAGTAGAATAAAATTCAGGCGGTTTAAAAATAACAACATTTCAATTTGATGCAGCCTAAATTGACTGAATATAAAACGATGTGATGTTTTGTTTGTGTGCGTCTGTCGGTGGGTGTTTGTCTTTACGTTCCGAGCGGAGAGGAGTACACATCACGGTTTACACTAGCCAACGCTTGCCAATTACCTTAATCAAATTTCACACGACACAGGGGGATTGACTGAGCCCGGATCAGATAGCAAACACAAGTTGATTAAAATACATGTTTGCTAAAAGACTGGAGCGAAAGAAAATCAACACCCCCTCGGAAAAAAAACATACACCAACTCGAGGCCGAGAGAAAGAATTCAGAAAGTAAATGAGTAACATCCGAAAACTCACAATCAGCAGACGGGTCGATGTGAGAGTTTCTAAATTATGTTACTGGTATTTAGCCGTGCAGATACTTTTACCTTCATGTGGCTGAACGTTGAGATATGTTCACTTGAATGCTACAGAGTCGTTAATAAAAGGTCACAGATCCGCAGGTTTAAATGTTAGTCGGTCATCAATAAAGGTTAATGGATGAATAGCTCTCTGAAGAACCATCACTTCTGCATATCAAATGTTAATAAAGTAATTAATTAAGAGTCCTGAGGTTTTCACTTTCTAATAAGCCGCTGGCCAAAGGTTAATAAGTCATTTGCAGCTCTGAATGTTAATAAATCTTAGATAAGAGTTAGA